>NW_025999943.1:5747645-5749631 GCF_001458135.2 Marmota marmota marmota
GAGCTGCGCGCGGCAGCGCTAGCGGAGGAGAGGGGCCGGCGAGCGCGCAGCGCCCAGGCCCCCGCGCCCGCCCGGCCCGGCTCCCGGCTCCGCGCCTCCGCGCCGCCTCCGTTCAGACGCGGACGGAGCCGCAAGACTTGGCGATCTGGCTTTAGATTCTTTGTAAGGCCATTTCTTTTCTCATTCGCCAATCTGCCAGGAAAAGATATTCGCTGTTGCCGCTTCGGCCTCTTGTTCATTGAGAAAAAGAGGAAATACTCCGCGTGCGCTTCTGGAAGGGGGGTCGTCTCCAGCCCCGAACCCCGGAGTGTTCGTCGGCCGGGGACTTGGCTCCGAATTTTTCTCTCGATTTTTCTCCGCCGATTGCTCGGAAGTTGAACTGAAGCTGAGTTTGGAAAGAAGGGGAAAAGTTTGCGTCGGGGCTGGATTTATTTGCACATCGCTGAAAGAAAACCCAAGGGAGAGGGGTTGGTGCAAAGCCGCGATTACGGTGAGGCGCGTTTGGCTCTTCTTGGAGCCGTGGCCGGCGGTGCGTTGTGGGCAACATGGAGTAGGTGCAGTCGGGCGGGAGTGGGGGTCCGTCTCTCCCCTAATCCTGCAGACTTTCCTCGAGGATCCAGGGAGTTGACCGCCGATCTACCTCGCCCAGGGTACGGGCTCGGCCTGCCTTGGCGGGGCTGCAATGTGCGCCAGTGCAGCGTCTCAAGACCTCGCGCACCCGCACTCTAGGGGGTTTGGAGCAGAGGACGGCTCGCCTGAATTCTGCTCCCAGTCCAGCGTAGGCTACGAATCGGCGCTGAGAGCGGGAGACCCAGGGAAAACAATTTCCAGGTCGCTTTTGCTGGCGCTCTCGTTTCTAACCTGTTCCTCCTGAATGGAAGGCAAAGTTCTTTCTGGGCTAGCGTACCCAGAGGCGGGGGCCCCGGTGGAGCAGGGGGGCTGGATTGTTAACCTCACTGGAGCAGGAGACCCTGCGAGTGAAAAAAGGCCAGTGTGCCGGGCGGGAGGAGCCCCCTCCTCTGCCCGGTGTGGCCAGAGTTTAGCCCAGTGCGGGTGGGAACTTAGCCCAGCCTGGCGCCAGGTCTCTGCGGTTCGGAAATGCAGCTTTCTCTTTTTTCCGTTCTTGGTCGGCCTAGGTCATGCTTTTTATTTTTTATTTTTGGACGCCTGTTCTGACCCAGCACAGGAAGGAAGTCATCAAGTGGTCGCGATTGTTTTCCATTACCTGAAAGTTGGTGGCAAAAGAGGCTAGTTTTTTAATGCCTTTTTTTGGGGGGGGGGTCGCCCCTTCTGTCTTGTTGCTGTTCTTTTTAATTTGAATCTTGTGCGTTTTTTACAAAGCGGTTTCTGTGTTGGTTTGCCCCACCCTAGTGCTGAAGTCCTTTCCTCCTAATCCTCAGTCTGATCACACACGGGTCTTAATGGGGGTTTCAAAGCACTTTCAAAGGGGAGGGAGGAACTGAGAGCGCTCAGTGGGGTGGGGTGGGGGCTATTAAGAAGGAGGCCAGGGATGGGCAGAAATCATTTTTCTCCTTTCAAAGATGCTACTTTTCATTGCAAGCCAATCTGTGCTGAAAGTTTCCAACCCAGGGATCTGGGTCCAGAAATCCTGGCGTGTGCAGTGGAGCTCTGGAAACAGCCTCCCCCCCCCCCCACTTTAAGAAATAACATGTTGGGTTTTTTTTCTCAATCTTAAAGGACATAGGCGTGTGCAGATTACAGGCAGTGTTCACTCCGGTCAGTGCACCATGGAGTCGCTGTGCGCGCGGGGTTGAGCTGTGTCCCGACTGTGAGGCCGGGCTTTTTTCCTCCGGACCTCAGGTTTGGAAACCTGTGCCGGACATTGGAGGGCCTTTCCCGAAACGCCGTCTGGTCTGCTGCGTGACCTTTGCGGGGTGGGGACGTTGAGGTTGGCTCCCTCTTGGGGCTGGAAGATAGAGTTCCTGAGTTGCGGCGGGAGGGGGTGGTGATTTTTGCTGGGGAGGG
>NW_025999943.1:5749656-5775891 GCF_001458135.2 Marmota marmota marmota
AGGGGAGGGCGGGGGAAGTGTGCTAAAGCGTTTCATAGCACGTCCCCTTAGGAGGCGCCGCCGCCCCCTCCTGTCTTTGCGTCTCTGGATTGTAAGGGGCGGGGGGAGGCAGCCTGGCCCCTGGACAGCGTCAGTTCGCCTGGAGAAAAGTCCCCCGGGATTTTGGCTGTGTCCCACCTGCTGGGGACGGTGTTGGGGCGTAGATCGAACCGATAAAGGGAGTGAAAGCAGAGCAGCGTTGTCTTGTCTGCCATTCTGTTGAAGGTGAGGAGATCCGGTTACCAGCTCTGCCTTGTTCTGAATTAAGAAGGCGTTTGTCACCTGCCTTGTTCCCTGGCTTTCCTCTAAAAAGCAGAGACTGAATAAAGGTCCACTTTTACCTATTTTACTTTCTATTTTCATGTAGTCTTGGGAAAGGGATGATACCTACTTTTGAAACCTAGGATGACTGCAGTTTAAGGGATCACTTGACAGAACGCTAGGTTTGAAATATGACACCTGAATTTTTTAAACTTTTTCTATTACTACTAGTTGGTTTATGTTCTCAACTATTCATTTTTCAGAATAAGAAAGTAAGATTTTGATGTACTTTAATTTCTCAGGTGGTCGGATAGTGTCCTTTCTGCTGCAGAATCTAAGTGTTCCTGGCTATCAGGCAATAGAATATTTGATTCTTAATGTTGATAAATTGAAAATAAATTCCTGTGTTGTTGCTTGTTGTGTAAGTTTGCTTTAATGTTCTTCTGGTATCTAATTAGATTTGAAGTGATTTGTTTTTAATTCTATAGCTTTGTTATTAGGAATTGCAAAATGTATAACCGTCCTTGGGGAAAAATATACTTTTTTGCATGTCATATTCATGCTACAGATTTTGAAAAAGCTTCAGAATAATGGATAAGTCATAATGCAAGTACTTGATGTAAAAGCAGAGTTAAATAACTAAGAAAGGATTTTCTAGGCTGCATTTACGTATGTTTAAAAAATGTTCACGACAAATTTAAAACCTATTTCACATTTTGAAAGGGTATTTAACTTTTTTGAAAATGTTGGTATGAGTACTGTGTTCCAACATTACTTTCTTGCAATTTTAACAATGAACCTGAACCTTTCAGATTGTGTGCTTATTTGAATAAGGGATTGTTGCTGAAGTGATTCAGACAAAGATCGGCTTTGTGTCACTGCACATCACAGGATTACAGAATTGTTAGTACCGAGACACAATTTTTACCTTCCGGTGCATGCATTGATCAGTTCAGCAGTTCTGATACATCCCCACTGTCATTCCACTTCAAATCCTGTTTCTCTAGGGGATGTGGAAAGTAAAGAGTCAACTCAGGTGGGTGGAGAATGGGAAGTATTTTGGAGTGTAAACCATTCTCTTTCCTCTTGGTCTCCCCAGGAGTTCAGATGTGTTCTAAGCCTGCTGGAGTGACTACACTTCCAAGACCTGATGGAGGCCAGAGCTCAGAGTGGCAACGGGTCTCAGCCTTTGCTGCAGGCGCCCCGTGACAGTGGCAGGCAGCGTGGGGAACCCGACCCTAGAGACGCCCTCTCCCAGCAGGTACACGTTTTGTCTCTGGATCAAATCAGAGCCATCCGAAACACCAATGAGTACACAGAGGGACCAACTGTGGTCCCAAGACCTGGACTCAAGCCTGCTCCTCGCCCCTCCACTCAGCACAAACATGAGAGACTCCATGGTCTGCCGGAGCACCGCCAGCCTCCCAGGCTCCAGCATTCACAGATTCATTCCTCTACTCGAGCCCCTCTGTCCAGGTCCATCAGCACGGTCAGCTCAGGGTCTCGGAGCAGTACAAGGACAAGTACCAGCAGCAGCTCCTCTGAACAGAGGCTATTAGGACCATCCTTTTCCTCTGGTCCAGTTGCTGATGGGATCATCCGGGTGCAGCCCAAATCTGAGCTTAAGCCAGGTGAGCTTAAGCCACTGAGTAAGGAAGATTTGGGCCTGCATGCCTATAGGTGTGAGGACTGTGGCAAGTGCAAATGTAAGGAGTGCACCTACCCAAGGCCACTGCCATCAGACTGGATCTGCGACAAGCAGTGCCTTTGCTCGGCCCAGAACGTGATTGACTATGGGACTTGCGTGTGCTGTGTGAAAGGTCTCTTCTATCACTGTTCTAATGATGACGAGGACAACTGTGCTGACAACCCGTGCTCTTGCAGCCAGTCTCACTGTTGTACACGATGGTCAGCCATGGGTGTCATGTCCCTCTTTTTGCCTTGTTTATGGTGTTATCTTCCAGCCAAGGGTTGCCTTAAATTGTGCCAGGGGTGTTATGACCGGGTTAACAGGCCTGGATGCCGTTGTAAAAACTCAAACACAGTTTGCTGCAAAGTTCCCACTGTCCCCCCCAGGAACTTTGAGAAACCAACATAGCATTATTAATCAGGAATATCACAGTAATAAGGATTTTTTTTTTTTTTTAACACATATGCAACCAACTAAACAGTTGTAATCTTGGCACTGTTCGTAGAGGGTTGGGATATTGCTTGCTGTTTGCAGTGAGATGCTTTTGTGTCCATGTGCCATTTTAACTGATATGCTTGTTAGAACTCAGCTAATGGAACTCAAAGTTAAGGGATTCAGAACTTGGTGACCCATATATTGCATAAGCTAAAGCAACAGACACTCCTAGGCAGTTTTTGTTTGTGAATAGTCCTTGCAAAATTTGTAAATTAGCAAATGACTTTTTTTCCATTGTTTTCTCCAGAGATAATGTGCTATATTTTTGTATATACAATAATATTTGCAACTGTGAAAAACAAGTTGTGCCATACTACATGGCAGTCACAAAATATTATACTAATATGTTGTACATTCGGAAGAATGTGAATCAATCAGTATGTTTTAGATTGTATTTTGCCTTACAGAAAGCCTTTATTGGAAGACTCTGATTTCCCTTTGGACTTCATGTATATTGTACAGTTACAGTAAAATTCAACCTTTATTTTCTAATTTTTTCAACATATTGTTTAGTGTAAAGAATATTTATTTGAAGTTTTATTATTTTATAAAAAAGAATATTTATTTTAAGAGGCATCTTACAAATTTTGCCCCTTTTATGAGGATGTGATAGTTGCTGCAAATGAGGGGTTACAGATGCATATGTTCAATATAAAATAGAAAATATATTAACGTTTGAAATTAAACTGAGCTGTTTTGTCTTATTTTACCTTTTCTTTGTTTCTTTCAAATGTAAGAAACCACATAGGAAATAGTTTTATTTATCTGCAAGATTATTTTTATCGTACGATTTCTGCTTTAATGCAAGGTAGATTTGATGAAATAACTGGGCTGTTTCTCCCTCTGGAAACAACCACATTGTCCCTTGAATGTGCCTCTGCTTTCCTAAATAAATCTCTGTCTATGCCTTTGGAATAAAAAAAAAGAGAGAAATAACTGATCATTTGACTCTCTGATCTGGGGGAATCATGAGAACTGGTTTTGGCTATGTCATTGTCCCTGTTCTCCGTCTTTGCAGATTTGCTGACTGGCCTTTGTTATCAGGGTGATTGTATTTTTTTTTTTTTTTTTGAGCTGATTTATTTAGAAATTTTTCCCAATGATTAATAATCAGATTTTTTTCCTTGATGTACAGTATTAAGAATGAATTCCATAAAGATAATTTGAAACTAGAGGAACAAGTTTAGTTCACAAATATTTTTTGAATGCTGTCAGTGTGTCAAGCATGGAGTATATGTATGCACAAACCAGTCTTTCTTACTGAGGCAGAAATGTTTTCCTGACTGAGCATGGCTTTGTTCTTTTTGGTTATTTAGTTTTAGACTCACCATCACACCAAGTTCCTTACGTTAGAAAAGACATGAAAAACAACTTGTTTTTGATTTCAGGTATTTGTTGTGACATTTCAACCTTTATTGGTCTTATTATCTAGAAAAGTGTTAGATTTAACTCTATAGGTCCAAAATATATGGCAAACAATCGGTGCATTTGGAGCTGTCTTTTGGGAACAAAGACAGCAAGCTGCTACAAGTCCACCTTGACAAATATTAGGTTTTCTTAAGTCACTTGATTAGTCACTTTGTGGCTGATGATTTTTTTTTTCTTTTTTTCCAAAAGCACAAGCTTTTGCTGCCAAGAATCACCGGAAGTCTAGGAAATGATTTACCTGTCATTATTGTTTAATCTCTTGTTTCCTGTTCTCTTGGCTTAAGAGGTCTTAGTACAGGTTGTCTTCTGTTGTGTTTTTTAAAAGTGGCTTTCAAGGAACCATACAGCCTCCTAAACTCACACAGTGCTATACAGACCTTCAGTTTCTCTGAACATCCTCCAAGCAACACAAGATTAATTTGGAGATTGTTTACTCTTTAAAACTTCAACTCGGGGTTCTGAATGTTCACTGAACGTTGGTTCTAATGTGTATTCACAAATTTCACCCACTGATCTCAGGAAGAAGTAGAATGTTGAAAAATAAAGCCAGGTTCCTTATTCAGTGTAGTTTTCAAGACTTGTAAAACCCCAAATTTTTAACTGATTAACTTTGTCTTTCAGAACTGCTTTATGCTCTGATAGTTTTTTGGTGTACAAGTTGTATGAGTCAAAACTTTCTTGGACAGTAAGAAAGCAGTGTAAAAACAGTAAACAGTTTTCAAAGTGTTCTGTAGACAAATTGCAGCAGATGCCATTGGTATTAATTGAAAAAGTAAGAATCTTTCGCCATAGTAACTGAAACAGAATCTCTAATTTTAGATTTTCATTTTTAATCTTTCCATAAGCATTTATGTGTAGTCTGAGACTGCTAACCTAGGAATTGCTTTCAAATAAAAAGTATAATAATAATCTACTGAAATTAAGAGAGGATTTGGTGTAAGTATAAAGTCGCGGAGAAAATAATTTCTTTAAAGATAAACAGGAAAGTTGGATTTCTCAAGAAGCTACCAAATAACCTAATTTAATGTTGAATTTATGAGCCAGTATAGAATTCATGTTCAGAATATAGAAAATTAAATGTTTATGTCCAAGTAGATTGGAAACAGCTGGTGCTCACTCAGTGTGTTCAGGAACTTTTTGAATGTCATAAATTATCTCACTTGGGAACAAATATAGAGGAATAACCACCTCGAGTTTAAAGTTAAAAATTCATATCACAAATTAATGAGTTTATTATCCAATGGCCATTATTTTGACATAATAGATTAAAAGTGTAGTAATACAGCAAATATGACCATTAAGCATTTAGGGCACTTTTAAAAATTTTTTGTTTCTTTGCTTTTATGTTTTTAAAACCTGAGCTCTGTATTTGAGATTCATTTAAAAATGACTACTTGATTGTTATTACTTAAAACATTCATTTATGTGTTTTGAGATTTTAAGGCCTTGCCAAATTTCTGCCACGTTGGAGCATGCACTGGGGATTGTGAAAGAAGAAAGCCAAAACCCAAGGAAGTAATCCCAACCAAACTTTTGCATAACTTCTTTCTCCAGTACACTTATGTCTCAAGGAGTACTTGACTCTAGCATATGTAAGTTAAGGTACTGATGTCAGATCAATGAATTCACTCTGCACACTGTTGTGAGGTTTTCCATAGGCAGTTGATGGGCTTGGTGTAATTTATTAGCTTTTGATCACGTGGGTCAAAATGTTCAAGAGTTCAATGGATTTAAGAGTTTCACTTGCATTTATAACCACAAGTGGCCATGTGCTTTCCTCTCCTCAATGTGCAAAAGGACCAGAGTGTAGGTACAAATGTCTCAACTTTGAGAACTGGTTGAACTCCAGAGTAAATAGAAGCTTGCTACCATGTGGATAATATTTTATGCAATTTCAATACAGAAAATATGAAAATAGGTTATTGACAAGTTATTTCAATACCACCTTGGTATTTGGTCCTGGGTTTGCAGTATCTGTTACTGTAAAAGTCATGTTAATATCTATTTTAATTTGGAAGGTCTCACTTCTCTATGATAAACCAAGGGTGAGGCTTCTTTGACAGAAATCTGGACCATAATTTTAACTAATTTAAATGATTTTATCTGCTTTGGTGGAAAACTGATCATCAGAGTGAAGCTGCACATCTGCACTGTTTTATCATTGGTTTGGTTATTTGTAGGAGCTTAAAGCAGTCAAACTGCACATCCTGAGCTGCAGACCTTCTTTTGATGACACACGTCACCTTCCTTCCACACCATGAGAGACAACCATGTGAATAATGAGAACATGTGAATTCCACCAGTGATTTATTGCACTTCTGGTCAAAATACACATTTAATTTTAAATCAAAAAAGACAGGGAAGATAGAAACATAGCCAATGAAGGAAATAAAAACAAAACCATCAGCACTTAAACTTTGATTCATGCCTAGCAAATATTGCATTTTTATTTAATACTGCATTTTGATTAAGGAATTGTTAAAAGCCAGTCTTATTTGGCAACTCACTTTGAATAAACTATTAAAGAAGATTAGAATGAGTCTTGGCCTCTGGCTTGGCTAGATGGGGCATGTAAGACTTCAGCATACCTTACAAAAGTTTATTCCTCAAAACAGTTGCTAATATGTAAAAGAATAATACAATGACCCAATTGGAATGAAATATGGGCACTAAAATCATTTAGTATTTTAACATTTTTTTTTAATGCCTGCTATTTACAAATGACAGGACTGTGGATCTAATGCAAAGGGAAAAGTTTAGCAAGTCAAAATGCAAGACAGAACTTATATGTAAAGCACAAGCAAGGTGCCAGGAGAGTACAGAAACTGAAGGAAGCAATGATGCCTTCTCCAGACAGTAGGTTTGGTCTCCTTGTCTTCGCAATGGTCGCAGATATATAAGTAGGAAAAGAGCTTCTGCTAAGGAAGTTGTGGCAGAATTAGCCTCACTCCTTAAATAAAACTAAATCCACCATGTTCATATCCTGGATCCTAAATGAAATGTAGAGATGTCTGATGGATACTTGCATAATTATATTCACTATGTTTATTCTTTGAAATACATGATTCACTAAAACTTTCCCTTTAAAAATACAGATTTTTTTTAAAAAAAATACATTTTTAAGATATGTTACTAAGAATGGAGTTGAAAAGATTCATCTATTCTTGCTTTTCCAGTTCTTGGTGGAATTTGCCTCTTGTCATTAACCCATAATTTTAGTTAGCTTTGCCACTTAAAGAAGGATAAATACTTGTGAAGAATGAATTAGGGATAATCAGGTTGTGGGAGGAGCATGGGCAGGGTGGAGGTGACAATGTGAAAAGTGGTTGAGGGTTAGAGCAATTCAACCCTTGCCATAATACACCACTTGAGACCTGGCTGTTCAGGTTTGCAGAGCTAAAACTCAGCTGTCCATCTCTCTTCAGTATCTAAGTGATGTAACATCCATTTTTTAAAATAGTTTGTTCTCCAAATAACATCTGGTTTATTGACTTGTGTCAATAGCTCTTGCTATCAAACAAGGTTCTTATAAATACATATTTCTCTCAACTCTCATCCCTCCAGGTTCTATCCTGCCCCTAAGCCTAGCTTTCCTGCCCCAAGTAGCACAAAGTAGCTCTAATATCAGTGGCTGCTCACACTAGAAAACTGTTTCTGAGATTTCTGGTAGAAAGTCATCTTTAGAAGTTCAAAATATCCTTTAAGGATGTGTGTCTAAAAGTCAGCTACAAATGTTGTAAAACCTAGTGACCAAGAGGCCTTGCATGCACCAAACAACACCTCACACAGAGCCCTGGGAGAAATCTAGTACCTGCTCCGTTGGCAAGGCTAATGTGTAGGATATCCCAAGAGATGTTGGTCTCTAACCCATGACTCAGTTGGTAAGGAACTGACTCTTGAAACACAGGCAACCACAAAATCAACAATTGCTTTGTGGTCTAGATGTTACTTGGACTCTGACCTACATGAGTAGGACAGAGCCTAATTGATTTGGTCTTGTTTGCACTGTAACTGTACACTTAAACTTTGGAAATCCTGAAAATATGAATTATTTCACAAACCATTAATTTGATTCTAATCGTCTGTGAAAAGTCACATAGTGTGAACCTAATAATAGGCCTTCTGGGTCTCTGCCCTGCCACATAAACAATCAGAACTGCCGGGCTGGGGATGTAGGTCAGTGGTAGAGCTCTCATCTTTCATGTATGAGGCCCTGGGCTCCATCCCTAGCCCTGAGGGGAAAGAAAAAAAGTTGCAGGCCCAAGGTAGAATTACTTGCCATTGAGCCAGTATTTACCATGTATCAGTGTAAATGATGTTCCAGTAGATGGCGGAGAAAAGGATGATTGTTCATAGTTCTCTGGAAGCTGATAATCTAGGACTAAGGTGCTAAGTCATAGAAAATGACTATTGGCATTAACCACTTCCTGTCTGGAGTTACTTGACCTGCAGCCCCCTCCCCGTCCCCAGCCCCCTGGGGACATTGGCAAGGTCTGAAGACATTTTTGGTGTTCTGGCATTACGGGCAGGAGGAGGGAGAAGCTACTGGCATGTGGTGGTTAGAGGCCAGGAATGATGCTGCCCATCCTACAGTGCCAGGACCTCCGCCCATAACAGAGAATCATTCAGCTCAATGTGCCAATAATTCCAAGCCTAAGACACCCTGCAACAGAGGAACATGGGGGAGGAGAGGGGAGAAACTCACATATCTTTATGACACATGGCAAGGAAGCCTGTCAGCTAAACGAGGAAGGGTGAAGTCACGGGACACGGGGAGATTCCTGTCACGTCGTAACTAAGGAATTTTTATGCTGCGTGCTGAACCTCTGAAATTCTTACATGAAAAATGCCTTATCTTTTAAAAATATCTAACCCTTCCTCAGAAAACTTGGAATGGAATCACCGTTTGATCCAGTTATCCCACTCCTTGGTATATACCCTAAGGACTTAAAATCAGCACACTACAATGATGCAGCCATACCAATGTTTATATAGTTCAATTCACAATAGCTAAGCTATGGAACCAATCTAGGTGCCCTTATGAGACAGGGATAAAGAAAATGTGATATGTATATGTGTATGTATATATATATATATATATATATATATATATATATATATATATATATATATAAAAATATATACCCACACATATATACAATGGAATATTACACAGTCATAAAAAAGAATGACTTTGTGACTTTTGCCAGTAAATAGATGGATCTAGAGACTCATGCTAGGTGAAACAAGCCAGTCCCCAAAACCCAAAGGCCAAATGTTCTCTCTGATATGTGAATGCTAACACAGAATAAGGGTGATGGTGGGGGAGAATAGAAGTTCAGTGGATTAGACAAAGGGGAATGAAGGGAAGAGAGGGGGAGGGGAATAGGAAGGACAATAGAAATAATCAAACATAACTTTCCTATGTTCATATATGAATACACCACCAGTGAAACTCCACATCAAGTAGGACCATAAGAATGGGATCCTAATTAGAATAAGTTATACTCATGTATGTATAATGTCAAAATACACTCTACTGTCATGTATATCCAAAAAGAACAAATTTAAAAAAAATCTAACCCTAAGTCAGCTTACTATAATTTCTCTATAGAGAATGTGCATGTGTATATATGTGTGTATCTGTGCGTATGTAAATTTTTGCAATGTTTCTACTAAAACAAACAGCTATTTAAAAAAAAAATTAGTTGTAATTGGACATAATACCTTTATTTTATTTATTTTTATGTGGTGCTGAGGATAGAACCCAGCGTCTCACATGTGCAAATCAAGCACTCACTCTACAGCTAAGCCACATCCCCAGCCCTCAAACATTTTTTTTTTTCTTTTCACAGTATTGGGGATTGAATCCAGAGTCTCACACATGCTAGGCAAGTGCTTCACCACTGAGCTATATTGCCAATGCCACAAATATATTACAACAGAATGCATACAATTTATATTATACATATACAGCATGATTTTTTATGCTAATGAACTTACAGATCTCAATTTTATCCATGGTTAATTTGCTTTGAGAAAACCATCAAAAAGGACTTAAGGAATTCATTCATAGTCCCAAATGCTACATTTTACATGAAAAACTTCATTTAATCCTAACAGCTCAGGAGGCTGAAGCAGGAGGATTGCAAGTTCAAAGCCAGCCTCAACAACTTAATGAGATCCTGTTTCAAAATTTAAAAAATAAATAAAAAGTGTTGGGGATGTGGCCAGTGGTTAAGAACCCCTGGGTTAACCCCAGTACCAGTACTTAACCCTGGTACCAAAAAAATATAATTGGATTTGCTATGATGCCACCAATTTAAGGCTTTTTTTTTTTCTTTTTCTCTTTTCTTTTTTTATCTTGAGAGGAGGGATCTGATGGCAATTGTTCATCTGGACAGAGCCTAGCACTTGGCACTTAGATGTTCATTGATCATGTAATGAATGAATGTATTCAATAGAAAGTAAAAGTATATCAAAAGTGCCCAAGAAAAAAACTTGGAATGGAGCCACCATTTGACCCAGCAATCCCTCTCTTCAGTCTATACCCAAAGGACTTAAAAACAGCATACTACAGGGACACAGCCACATCAATGTTTATAGCAGCCCAATTCACAATAGCTAAGCTGTGGAAGAAAACTAGACGCCCTTCAGTAGATGAATGGATTAAAAATGTGATATATATACACAATGGTGTATTGCTCAGCCATAAAGAAGAAGACTTTATTACATTTGCAAATAAATGGATGGAACTGGAGAATATCATACTAAGTAAAATAAGCCAGTTGCAAAAACCAAAGGTCAAATGTCTTCTCTGATATGTGAAAGTTAATTTTAAAATAAGGAGGTGGAGGGATAAAAAAAAAAGAATAGAAGAAAAATCACTGCAGTAGACAAAGGGGAATGAAGAAAAAGGAGGAAAATGGGATAGGGAAAGACAGTGAAATGANGGTGGAAGAGATGGGAGGATTAAATGAACTCTAGATAGGGCAAAGTGGAAAAGGGGAGGGAGGAGAAGGGAGAGGGCATAGGGGTAGAAAAGACAGTGGAATTCAATGGTCATCATTACCCCAAGTACATGTATGAAGACACAAAGGATGTGACTCTACTTTGTGTAGAACCAGAGATATGAAAAATCGTGATCTATATGTATAATATGAATTGTAATGCATTCTGTTGTCATATATAACAAATTAAAATTTAAAAAAAATTAAAAAATAAAGTAAAAGTATTGTTAATAAATTTATGTCTCCCCAATTTTTCTTTCCTTTTGGTACTGGGATTGAACCCATGGCCTCATGCATGTTAACCATATGTTCAACCACTAAAGTACACCTCCAGTACCCATCACAAAAATGATAATAATGATAGTCATTTGAGATATATAAATTGATCACACCTGCTTATCATGTCTTTGAAATTTCCCTTATCTATTCATCAATTGTGGGTCTTTCCCTTTCTTAGGTTCTGACATTTAGCTAATTTTTGCAAGAAAAATTGAATTACAACCATTTCTCCAGTAACAGATCCCTTACTATTTAAATTTAAACTCTATAATATTTAATATTCTTGACTTTAGGGTACATATCTTTTCATTCATATGCTGTTTCATGAAGACATTTTAAAAACAAGTTTAGAATGTGTAAAATATTAATCTAATTAAAGCTGGAAAATAACAAAGCAGTGAAAAGTTATGTTAGAATTGTCTTGACAATGGCAATGTAAAACACTATTGATCATAAAATGCATCTTAACTTCAGAATTGCATAAATGAGAATACAAACCTTCATCTTAGAATGGAATAGCTATATCTTTAACACTCTATTTACATTTGCATTTTGCCAATTATTCATACTCTTTCTTAGACATTTATTTATTTATTTTAAAATTGCTTTTATTTTTTAAAGACATGACAGCAGAATGCATCACAATTCTTATAGAACACAATTTTTCATATCTCTGTATATAAAGTATGTTCACACCAATTCCTGTCTTCATACACCTACTTTGGATAATGATGTCCATCACATTCCATCATCATTGCTAACCTCCTGCCTCCTCCCTTCTCCTCCCACCCCTCTGCCCTATCTAGAGTTCGTCTATTCCTCCCATGCTCCCTCTCCCTACCCCACTATGAGTCAGTCACCTTATATGTCAGTCACCTTATATGTATCAGAGAAAACATTTGCTATTTGGTTTTTTTTGGGGGGGGGATGGGGGGATTGGCTCACTTCATTTAGCATTATCTTCTCTAACTGCATCCATTTACCTGCAAATGCCATGATTTTGTTTTTACTTTCTTAATGGTTCGAAAGCAATAGTGTCTCTTACCAACCATTGCATTTTAGATTTTCAGAAATATGACAAGTCTTTTTGGATATACAGAGAAAGGGGCAATGGTGAACTATTTTGTCTGTGCCAAAGACCGATGAAATTTTTCCTGGAACTTTAAAATAGAAAGTGGGGAGGTTTTACATTGCCATGTCAAAAGTCAGAGTTGAGCAGAGTACTGTTCAGGAGACTTGAGTGGACTAGTCTGGCTGAAATGCACGTTCATGTAACCAGGAAATGAAAAAGCAAATGGGAAAGATAGATTTGGCCTCAATCCTGAAGAATCTGAATGTCAGACTATCAAACCTGGACTTTATCATAATATTTCCTAAATCCATTTTGGCCCTCCCCCTAGTATTTTCCAATTGACCAAAAAAGAGATGTTTTAAAAGTGTAGTCTAAGGATCTTGATCCTTTTAAAAGCTGATTTGATGACTTCCCTTTGCTCTTTGAACAAAGTTCCAATTTTTCAAGCTCCTGAAAGATCTGGTTCTTCTCTACTCCAGTGACAAGTCTGCCTTTCGTCCCTTTTTCTGACATCAGTGGTCTCCCTCTTCCTCTCTACAAATGCTTCAGACACAATCGCTTTACGTGGAGTCTCCCCTTCCTTAACCCTCTCCCCACATCTATTCATCTGAAAACTTTTGACTTGTGTTTTAAAACTGTCAGTTCACCAAAGAAGCTCCTTCCTTTATTTTTTTTAACTTTCAAATTTTAACCCAGGGGGTGCTTTACCACTGAGCTACATCCCTAACCCTTTTTATATTTTTATTATTTTATTATTTTTTTGAGACAGGCCTCACCAAGTTTCTGAATAGCCTCAAACTTGCAATTCTCCTGCCTCAGCCTCCTGAGTCTCTGGGATTAAAGGCATGCACCAATGCACCCAGCTTTGTTTATTGGTTTAATGTCTCTCTCATCATTAAACCTGTTTTATTTGGCTTACATCTGTATTCCTAGGGTCAAGCCCATTATCTGGTACATAAGAGGTACTCAAGAATTTGAGGAATAAATGGATGAATTAAATCAATAGAAAGTAAAGATATACTAAAAGGGGTTTGAAGAAGTTGCCATTTTGGAAAACAGAAGATTGTTTTATGTAGAATGAATTTGAACATAAGAATTTAAAGAAAACTTTATCTCTTTTTTTTTTCACCTTACTACATGACCCTTCTTGTAGGCAGCAGTATTGTATTATTGCTGTTACTTACATATTGATTTCTCTACTGTGTTTGATTGCAAGGTTTTTAAAGATAGGGCTGAAGACTGTGTCTCCAGTGTTTATCACAATGTCTGACACAATGAGGATGTTCCCTAAATGTCATTTGAATGAATAGACTATTATCAATCACAATTCAGCTATTATAGAGACTGGTCTACTCTAATTATATGTGTAGAATTTTCATGTCTAAGATATTCATAACCCTTTAAAATGATTCCTCTGGCCCGGTACAGTGGGCACACCTGTAATCCCAGTGGCTCAGGAGCCTGAGGCAGGACGATCGCAAGTTCAAAACCAGCCTCAGCAAAATCAATGCACTAAGCAACTCAGTGAGACCCTGTCTCTAATAAAATACAAAATTGGGCCAGGGATGTGGCTCAGTGGTTGAGTGTCCTTGGGTTCAATCCCTGATACCCACCCCCTACTCCCGCAAAAAAAAAAAAAAATGATCCCACCTGCCTTATAAGAGAAAATCTCTGTATTTTAAATCAACTCAATCAGAAGTGTGGGCTGTGCTTTCCTAGTAACAATGACTTTCATGATAGAATTGAAAGGTTTTTTTGAATTTTTGGTAGCAGTTAAAGCTAAGCAGCAGAAATTTCCCTTGGTATATGCTTTCCCTGCTGGTAAGCATTCTACTACCCTAAAATCTAGTACTCTGAAGACTGATACAAAGTCTAAACTAGATATACTTCAAACATAAAAGGAAAATGGAAAAGAGAAAAAGCATCTTGAACTCTTCGTCATTCCAGATAGGAGAAAGACAAATTTATTTTCAAGAATTAAATCAGATGGGTCTGAGGTTGTGGCTCAGTGGTAGAGCACTTGCCTAGCATGTTTGAAGCACTAGGTTCAATTCTCAGCACCACATTAAAAAAAAGCAAACAAATAAAAAAAAAATAAACTTATATTTTTAAAAAAAAATGAATTAGATCAGATGATAATGGAAGGTAGCAGTTGCAAAATCTGCAGAGGGAACCCGCAGCCTGGAGACCCAGGAAGAACTGATAGAGCAGTTCATGTCTAAAGCCATTTGTTGGAAGAATTCCTGCTTGCTCAGAGGAGGTCAATCTTTATTCTTTCAAGGCCTTCATTGATAAGATAACCCCACCTACATTAAGGTGGGCAATCTGCTTTTACCTAAAGTTCACTAACTTAAATATTAATCTCACCCACAAAACATACTCTCACAGAAATGTACAAAATGTTTGATGTGTGACCAAATAGCTGAAGACTATAGCCCAGCTAAATTTAAAAAAAAAAAATTTTTTTTAGTTGTAGATGGACACAATACCTTTATTTTATTTATTCATTTTATGTGTTGTTGAGGATCAAACCCAGTGCTTCACATATGTGAGGCAAGCACACTGAGCCATAACCCCAGTCCTAAGCCCAGCTAATTTGCCACATAAAATTAGTCCTCAGGAACAGCAAAGATCTAGAGAAAGATTGGGTTCTTGGTGAGATGTCTGATTTGCCAGGGATTTGAGGATTTGTCAATATATAATTGTGTTAAGGGTTTTAGTTTGTTTTGTTTTTGTTTTTCACTGTGACCAAAAATACCCAATAAGAACAACTTAGAGGAGCGAAAGTTTATTTGATTCAGAGGTTTAGTCCATGATTGGCCAAGTCTATTGCTCTGGATGGAAGCTGAGCAAAACGTCATGGTGGAAGAGTATGGAGAAAGTTTTTCTGCTCATGGTGACCAGGGAAAGGAAAGGAATAAGGAGGAAGGGGCCTTCAGGGTACATCCCCCATGACCCGTCTCCCCCAGTCCCATCCTACCTTCCTACAATAACCACCCAGTCACCCCATTTAAACTAAGATGGTCTAATTAAGTTACAACTTGCATAATCCAATCACTTTTACCTCTGAATATTCCTGCATTGATCCAGGAGCATTTGGGGATACCTCATATCCAAACCACAGCAATTTTAAGTAAACTGCTCTGTGACAACTATGTGGAAATTTAAGTAATGGAGCACTGAGTCTCGTGTATTAAATAGAATACCATATTAAAGCTTATAAAATACATATTTCTATTATGAAAGCTGATATATTTAAGATATAAGTATGTATGCACATATCATTTTATAAAATAATAATTTAATTTTCCTAAACTACCTGGGGGAGCTTTAATGGGTCTCCAGGAAAGTACCCCCCAAAGCAATGCAAACCTAACAACCCAAACCACTGATTTTGGAATGTAAAAGTTAGTCTCTTGGAATGAAAAAGTGGAGAAAGAAATATTGTGCACACTCCTGATTAAAATTGTGTAGTTAAAAAAAAAAGAAAGAGAGAAAAAGAAAGAAAGAAAAGAGAAAAAAAAATCTTCTCACACTGATGGCCCTTAATGAATGGCATTAAATATGATTACTGAAAATGTCTGAGCATCTATTTGCTCTTATATAATGGAGAAATTAAAAATATTTTTGTGGGTGTTTCATAATTAAAACTTGCTATATCGTGACTATTATTTACATTGATTTGTACATTTATTATTTACATTGATTTGTGTAATCCTCCACAAAAGATTTTTATTCCCAGTAGATAGCTTGTACTTTGGATTTGCAACATTTGTGGCATGAGAACATTTCAGTAAACAAAGGACTTGATAAATAGTAACTTTAAACTACCACTATGGTGGATAGAAAAAAAAAAAAAAGACCATTTTAGATTAAATATCATTATAAATCAAAGTACTCTGTATCTCTGGTTTTCCCCTGAGGTCTAGATCCAGATCTTTACATGGAAATTGGGGTCACATGGGGTGCCATGATCCCAAATACTCTGGAGGTGGAAGCAGGAGAATTGCAAATTAGAGGCCAGTCTCAGTGTCTTAGGAGACCCTGTCTCAAAAAAATAAATAAATAAAAATAAAGAGTTGGGGGTGTAGCTCATTTGTAAAGCTCCCCAGGGTTCCATCACCTATACCTACAATAAATAAATAATTTACATTTAAAATAAATGCTTTACATTTAAATAAATAATTTAATTAAAATAAAATCAGGGTTGTATCTGTGCACACCACGGTAATTATTTGCATTTTATGGTTTAGTACCCTACTGTTTGCTAGTTGTTTTCACATACATTATCTCAGTTTGACTTTTGATCCTCAGAGCTAGCCTTCAGATATTGTAAGACAGATATTCACAATCCTATTTTATATAAGAGAAAATTGAAGTCTCTGTACATGAGAGAATTGTTCCAGATCATATAGTAAGCAAAGAAAAATATCATGACTCAACCACAGAGTTTTGATTACAAGTCTAATGTTCCATCCTATTGTTTCTTTCTATCAATGCTTGCAAAGAAATCTCTATTTATTCATTTATTTATTATGGTACTGCAGATTGTAGCTTTACCTCTGAGCTGCATCTGCATCTCCAGTCCCTTTTATTTTCTGTTGTAACACAGGGTCTCACAAGTTGCTGAGGCTGGCCTAAAACTTTCAATCCTCCTGCCTCAACTTCCTGAGTTGCTGAGATTACAAGCCTGTGCTGCTATATCTGGTAGGTCTCTTTTTTTTCTCTTTCTTTGGTACCAGGGATTGAAACCAGAGGCATTTAACCACTGAGCCACATTCCCAGTCCTTTTTTTTTTTTAACTATTTATATTTTAGTTGTAGTTGGACACAATACCTTTATTTTATTTATTTATTTCTATGTGGTGCTGAGGATCAAACCCAGGGCCTCACATGTGCTAAGCAAGCACTACTACCATTGAGCCACAACACCAGCCCAACATTCACAGTCCTTTTTACCTTTTATTTTGAGACAGGGTTTTGCTAAATTGCTTAGGGCCTCACTAAATAGCTGAGGCTGGGGTTTTTCAATCTTTCTGCCTTATCCTCCCAAATTGCTGGGATTACAGGCATGCACCACTGCATCCTGCAAGAAGTATCTCTTAAAAGCATTCCACATTGTTTACATTTCTCTTCTGGCATCTTCATACAGGGGCAATAAATTATTACCCAAAGTTAGGTTATTCCAAATTATTTCTAGGTATGTTGTAGTAATTGTTATCACCTTTGATATCATTCAAATAAAGTAGTAGATCTCATCTAGTTAATTCCCAGAAGTTCCAATTCTATAAAATAATGAAAAAATACACAGGCACTTTGCATTTTTTCATATAAAATTACTTAATTTGGAAACATCTGAAGAGAAAATCATGAAAATATATTTCCTATCCCTTGCATTTCATTTTAACGAACCAGGATTGAGAAAGCAGCCTAACATTCTAATGTTAATAACTATGGAATGTAATTTTCTCATGGCTGTTCTGATTAGATTAATTTAAAAATGTGGGGGGGGGGGGAAGCTGTGAATTTTAAAACCAAAATACTAAATTTCATATTCTATTGAAATTTGGTAGAATTGCTCTATATAAAGGTTGTCCAAAGAGTGTTCTGGGGTTATAATTGTGAACCTTCCAAATTCTAGGTTGTTTACTGCCATGGTTTAGTTATGGTTTATCCCCCCAGAGTTTCATATGCTGCAGGCTTGGTTCCGAAGGTCAAGGTATCAAGAGATGGAGGAGACTTTAAGAAGTGGGATCTAAGGCTGAGGTTGTGGCTCAGTGGTAGAACACTTGCCTAACATATGTGAGGTGCTGGGTTCAATCCCTAGCACCACATTAAAAAAACTAAATAAACAAAATAATGCATTGTGTCCATCTACCACTAAAAATATTAGGAGGAGGAGGAGGATCTATGGGGAGGTGATTAGGTCATAGTGGCCTCAACCCCAGAAGTGATTAATGCCCATCTTAAAAGAGTAGGCAAGGTCTCTCAGGACTGGACTAGTTGTCTCAAGAATGGGTTGGTTGTTATAAAGCAAGTTTGTTTTCCTCAGCTTGCTTTATCACGGTGTGGCCTCTTTGACACATGCTGCTGTCTCACACACTCCTGTCATGTAATGCCATCTGCCATGTTAGGATGCAGTATGAGGCCCTCACCAGATGTGGCCACCTAAGCTTGAATTTCTCAGCATGCAAAACTGTGAGCCAAAATAGTCCTCTTTCCTTTAGAAAGTACCCGGTCTTAGTTATTTTGTCATAGCAACACAAAATAGCCTAAGGCATTTATTCCTGTTGCATTCTTTCCTCTCATATAGGAAAGGAAATGATGCTACCCTGTTGAATGTGATGGATCCATTTTCTCTGTTGTCATACATTTTCTGTCTTACATATTATTAAACTCTAAGATTCACATCTGTAAACGTGTATAACAAAAAAAGAATTAAGAGCTGGGGTTGTGGCTCAGTGGTAGAGTGCTCACCTAGCACATGTGGAGCGCTGGGTTCGATCCTCAGCACCACATAAAAATGAAAGAAAGATATTGTGTCCAACTACAACTAAAACAAAATACTTTAAAAAAATCTACTTAAACTTTTCCAAGTTCAACAGATTTTTCAGGTCCTTTCAGGTACATATAATTACTTGCTCGTCCCTTCTTTTCTTACTCGTCCCTCCTCCACCTCCAAAAAGTCTCCTTTAGTAGGATTTTGAATTTATTTATTTGTGATCTTACAAGGGAGGTTCTTGTGCATACATTGAAAAGATGAGGCCAGGATGCCACTTAAAAGGCAGAACTTCTCTTGATTACCTGCCTAAATCTTTGGAATCAAGCCTCAAATTTAAGCAGCAAGTTAAACAGTAAATAGGTTCTGCTAATGGCTATTAGATTGCTAGCTGGGGAGATTAGTATAGGGAGTAATTCTAATTAAATAGAGAACACTGGAGAGAGCTGAAACGTTTCAAGAATAGATTTTGTCTCCCATGCCTCATTAGGAATATAAAATCAGCTTCTATTGTAAGAAGGACCACTTTTCAAAGACTGCTCTTTTGCCATAAAGAGGTTGTATAACCTCCATTTTCAAATTTTGAATTTCTTTTTTTAGTAGCGAATGGTATTTTCATTGCCCGAATCCAATTAAAGCCATGCTAAATCACCATGTTGTATTTAATGGTAACAATAATTTATCTACAGTTTAGACACATTAAAAGGCTGATCTCAGCTTCTGGTGCTGGATTTAAGTATTGAGATTCTTGCCTCCCAATGGTTCTCTGAGAGAGCTTAGAGAGCTGGTGTTGGGCTGATTTTCCTTCTTCCTCACCTAGCATCTTCAGTACATGGAGCTCACACATTCTGCAGCCCAGCAGATATTATTTACACAAAAGTGGAGAAAAAAATTAGGGTAGACTAATTAAGTAATAGATTTCACCTGCCTGAAGATCAGTCTTACCAATTTTCAGTTTAATCACATAATTCATTAAGTTATTTTTTAAAAAAGAAAGGTAAGTGAATTTTGAGGTAAGCAAAACTATTAAAGTTTACAGAAAGAAAAAAAAAAACTTATGATTGTATTTTTTTCCTGATTTTTTTTTTAAACCAGGGATTGAACCCAGGGGGCACTTAACTACTGACCCACATTCCCAGACCTTTTTATTTTGAGACAGGGTCTGACTAAGTTGCTGAGGCTGGCGTTGAACTTTCAATCCTCCTGCTTTAGGCTCCTGAGTCACTGGGATAACAGGCATGTGCCACAAAGCCCAGTTGGTCCTTTTCCCTACGAGTGTGAGTTAGTGGTAGCTCTACAGCCATTGCCTGGAATCTCTGACTCTTGATTGTTCTGCAAATATGAAAAACAGAAAGCATCGAACACAGGAGGCAAGATATTTATTTATTTGATGATGTAGTGTAACCATGAGAATTGAAAAGAAAAGCTTAGACGCTGGGAGAGAAAAAAAATTATCTTCAAATGTATGCAATGAATTTCTCAGCAAGGTCTCTTAAAGAGGAACATACAGGAAAACACCCCTCTGGCAGTCCCACTTTAAGCAAGAGCTCATGAGAACCCACCTAGGAGGGACCTCAATCCTTCCTCACCAGGCATCTAGAAGGAGGTCAGACGCCCAGTTCTTTCCTTCACTGGCTTACTCCTCACTGCTGTCTCTTCACGTGGAACAAGAACACATCATACTGCACTCCAGTAGTTTATGTCAACACTGTCCATTTAGGTTGATCTTTTGCAGGGAATATACGTGCTGGTTGGGAGCACATCTATAACTGAGACTCCTCTGAGTCACTTTATTTATTGGTTTACTTATTTATTTTACTAAGGGAGTAATTTCCTACAAAAATGAATAGTCCAATTTATTTATTTATTATACTTATTCACTGGTTCAGTGTTCCAGAAAGAACATGAGCTTTGAAGTCAGTGATACCCTAATTTGAGCCCTACTCTACCAGATGAATAACATGTGATCTTAGACTAGTATCTTAACCTCTCTTGAGTTTCTGCATCCTTGTTGAAGGGTAAAACAATACTTGCCTCTTAATATTTATAAGAATTCACCAGGAGCCGGGAATGTACCTATAGGGAGGCTGAGGCAGGAGGACTGTGATTTCAAAGCCAGCCTCAGCAACTTAGAGAGGCACTAAGCACTCAGTGAGACCCTGTCTCTAAATAAAATACAAAAAGGGCTGGGAATGTGGTTCAGTGGTTAACCACCCTTGGGTTCAATCCCCAGTAAAGAAAGAAAGAGATTTTTAAGAATCCATGGTCAGGTATATGTATTTCCAAGCTCAGCAGTAAACTCATGGTGCATGGTTGATAAATGTTATTTCTTTCAGCTTTGCTTACATCTCCCAATTATACCAAACTTGGATGTGATAACCTGTGCTTCTCCTGATGCCCACCATTTTGGTGTGTCAGCTTTAGATTTGTAGTTAAGCAAGATAATGTGGCTGAATATTTAGCCATCTTTTCTTTTCCTGTTACAGTGACCCACTTACCCTGCTATGAGGAAGGACTACAATAAAATTTGTTTGTTTTATCAAGACTCATATTTTTTCTCCTTCTCCCAGGATGAGCATCATTTTCCTGAGCTGCACAACCTTCAAGGAGGTAAGCACTGTTAACCTCTGCGTGGACCTCTGTATGCTGGGACATCAGCATTCTGGGCATGAGCACTGAGATGCAGGATCTCTGGACTCAACCCAACCCTTTATCCCACACAGTCTCTGCAAAATCCAATTTATGAGGGAACCAGGCACACCTGTAATCTCAGCAACTTGGGAGGTTAAGGCAGGAAAATGGCAAGGTCGAGGCCAGCTTTGGCAACTTAGCAAGGCCCTATCTTGAAATGAAATAAAAAGGACTGGGTATTTAGCTCAGAGGTAGAATATTCCTGAATTGAATCAACGGTACTAGGGGGAAAAATCCAATTGTTGGGATCCCTCGTCTTTCTGTGATGTAAATAAACTATTAGGAATTTAAAGAATGAATCTATCCTTTTTGACAGCATGTTGTTCTAACTGGGGGATAGGACCTCATCCTGGGCTAGTAACTGGATTCTTACACACTCAGACCTGCACACAAACAAGGAAATGGCAGTGTTATGCTCAAATTCGGGACCCCCAAAAGACCACCAGAGACCAAGATCGATGTAAACAGCAAAGAGGTGTTTATTGCGAGCTAGCTCGGTCCTCCGCACGCACACACAGCAACTGGTGACGCTGAGAGGCCCTGAGCCCAGGGTTTGCAGCAGTTTTATACATTCTTTGGAGAAGGCAGGGACCCCCACATACATCATAGCATCTCTTAGCAAATCATCACACACCACGGGAAAATCAAATAACAACTCTAAAACATGATTAGCACATTCACTGGCGGGAACAAGTTGGGTAGGGGTGATTGGTTACTACAAGAGGGGGATTCGTTTGAACTGATTGGTTTAAGCCAAAAGGGGTGTATGTGCTGAACTACATGGTTTCCCAACATGTTATCAACCACCATAAACTACTGGGAGGGTTATCTGGCATCCCAGGTATTTCCCTGTCTCATGCTGATTGGTGGCTGCTAGGGGGCTGCTATGGATCCCCACCTAGCCTGACTGAGTCAGGGACACCTGGAGCAGCAGATCTCTCCTATTATTTGTAGATAAACAACTTAGCAGGGTGGGAATGTGCCTAGGAGTGCTCTGTGGGTCTTTCCAAGGACAAAGGTCATGTCCCTTCCTTGGACAGGCTTTGCTCTGAGGTAGAGGCTGGTTTTTCAGCAGACCAGCACATGACGATGCTCAGCTCATGCAAAGGCAATGGTAGAATGCTTTGTGCTAGACACAGTTTAAGTTCTAGTGAAACATTCAACAGAGACATACCTTACAGATCAAATTCAAGGATAAATGCCACCTCAAGAAAGGGTGCCTTCTAAGACAGAACTACTTTTCAAATTTCTTAATTGCTCAAAGAAATGTCTTATTCATCTGTTGAACACAGTAAATTTAGGGACAGTGAGTAATCTGTAAGACAAGTGCTTCATTCGCACCTTGGTTGCAGGACTATCACTTTAAAAATGGCACTTGTGAGACAATCTTCCTAAGGGAGAAAATGCAGAGAATATGGACAACAGCAAGGAGAACTGGACTCCCTTCCTCGTTCTGTCACTGTGGAGCTGCAGACAAGCCATTTCGTTTGTTTTTCGTCCCTTCCATGAAGTAGGAGAACTGGGTTTGTAAAAGTCTCTTCCAGCAATAATGGGTTTTGTTTTGGTAAAGGGGAAAATGGATGCAGAGACTGGCTATCCTCCTGCATTATTTTCCTATCTGGTCACCAAGGAGCCATTCTCTGGTATTTTTAACCACTGCTATTATTCCAAAAGTGTACTCTCAATGCTCTGTTATCAGAGAACACAGGAGACTCACTGATGAGGATGAATATTTTGGTACTGGGGATTGAACCCAGGGGGGCTTTACGACTGAGCTATATTCCTAGCTTTTTGTTTTTTATTTTGAGACAGGTCTCACTAAGTTGCTTAGGGGCACACTAAGTTGCTGAGGTTAGCCTCCAACTTGCAATCCTTCTGACTCAGCCTCCTCAGTTGCTGGGATTGCAGACATGAGCCACCACACCCATCAACATTAACTCAGTTTTCAACACAGAATGAACAGATATCCTAGGAGTCCATTGCACTGGATTTATATATACCCCCCAAAAGATGAAGGCAGGTTGACTACCATTTGCTCAAGTGAGTAATTCTTGCTTAGAAAATAAATTTATCTGGCATAAAGTGCTACTCTATTGATCAAAAGTGTTTTTTTTTTTTTTCAAGACTTAACAGAACTGTATTCTCATCAGTCAGTAGTCATGTTTATTTTTCTTGTTTGTTTTGATTGAAGCCAGAACCTGACTGGTACAGAGGAATCATTTCTAAAATGGTATGGGGCCACCCAGAAGGTATGTACAATGCCCCACCCCACCCCTCGGCATGCTGGAGGCACATTCTGGACTAGAGATGAAATTTAGTGGCAGAGTGCTTGCCTAGTCTGTGTAATTCCCAGGGTTCAATCCCCACATGATGAAAATGAATAAATGAATCAATCAATAAAATATAAAAAGAAAAAAAATCAACTTTCTTTTTTTTTCCAGTAATAGGGATTGAACCCAGGGGCGCTCTACCACTGAGCCACATCCTTAGCCTGTTTGTTTTTAATTTTGAGACAGAATCTCACTAAGTTGCCAAGGTTGGTCTCAAATTTGAGATCCTCCTACCTCAACCTCCCAGATTGCTGGATTATAGGCATGAGTCAGCTAGCTTTGCTATATTTTATTACATACATGATATATTAATATAAAAATATTTGTGTATTCATAAATTATTATACTCTAAACTTTTATTGTCAGGTTCTTAGACAAATATGTTTGGTTATCACTGATTTAGAGAAAAATTTAGACTGTGGCTGGAGGAAACCTTTTTTACTGGCTATGGAACTTTGGGAAACTACCTCAGATTCATCTCTACAATGGGGAAATAGTAACATTTAATACGTAAGATTTTTGTGATGATAAAGTGTGTGTGTCTTTTTTTTTTTTGGTGCCAGGGATTAAACTCAGAGGCACTCAACCATGGACCCACATCCCCAGCCCTTTTTTATATTTTATTTATAGACAGTCTCTTTGAGTTTTTTAGGGCCTCCCTGCTGAGGCTGGCCTTGAACTTATGATCCTCCTGCCTCAGCCTCCCGAGCTGAGCCGCTGAGATTATAAGTATGTGCCACTGTGCCTGGCTCCTGTGTGTGTGTCTTTTAAAAAGTGATGGACAAGTAGTATGAATGATGTTGATATGTTAGATTTCACTGGTTGATTGATTGTTGTTATTGTCACTGCATCATTTCCCAAACTTTGTTCCAGTACACTTTTCTGGAAGAGCATCTGCACACATTTGAGCAATGCTGCATGCTTGATCTTTTCTTGAAGAATTGCAAAACAAATTGTTGTCCCAATGGTTATAAGACTTCCTGAAGGAACGGAATTTAAGTTTATTTCATTCCTTCTTAAATACATTTGACCAGAGAAACCATTTTTAATTTATAAATATTAATTAATTAATTAATTATAATAAACCCATCATTGGTAAACATAAATAACATTTTATGTAACATATGTTACCAAATTCCCTCCAAAACTTCAGGGAGCATGGTGGCATTGTTTTATTATTTTTGCAATTCTCTTTAATGTCAGGCTTCATAGTTGCTCAATTCTCATATTTGCTATCTCAGTGTTTTGTGAAATCTTGTTTTGGTTGAAATAATTGAAAAAAATCTGGCCTGACACAGATATATAGTTCAAACAGCAGGAGTTTATCCATAATAATTTCTGGAAATTGTGGTTATTCTATAATACTATACCAAAATTTGACATCTGATATTTTCTTAAGAGTTAGTTGTAATGTGGAAACTAAAACTATATCAATGAACGAATGTTATCTCCCCCACTTCTTTCTTTCTCTGTTCAGCACTAAAGGTTAAACCCAGCAGTGCTTTGCCACTGAGCTACATCCCCAGCAATTTTTATTTTTTATTTTAAGGTAGGGTGTCCCTACGTTTCTCAGGCTGATCTCCTGCCTCAGCCTCCTGAATAGCTGGGATTCCAAGTGTGTACCACCCCCCACAACCTAACTTTGAAGGAACATGTATAAACATATCTCACGATTTGTGAAAATTGCCTTTCTGGTTATGGGATGTCTGGTGTTAATACTATTCTGTTGCCTACATATGAATATTAATGTTCAAGTTCATTCATAGAAACCCTCATGGTCTAGGCTCATGTCTAAAGAAAACTTGGTACTTACTAAGTTTTGATTTGGATGGTGGCATCTCTCCTTATTGTAGTGTTTCACAGAAATAAAGAAGATATGGAAATAAGTTAAATAACAGCACTGTGGCTTCATGATGGAGCGGGGTGGTAGGGGGAGGATTCTAATCCCATTGGACTCAAATT
The DNA here is from genome assembly GCF_001458135.2 of Marmota marmota marmota. NCBI lineage: Eukaryota > Metazoa > Chordata > Mammalia > Rodentia > Sciuridae > Marmota > Marmota marmota. Next base: position 5,775,412 of record NW_025999943.1, read on the forward strand.
CTTAGACCATTAAAAAAAAAAAAAAAAAAAACTACTTTCACATCCCTTGACCTCTCTTTTATAGAGCATGGATCAGGTACAAACATCACTGAGCACAAATTTAGCAACAGACTCTCCAGGGAGAGTGTGCAAAGCACTGAACACTACTGTTCACTTTCTCAGAAGAATGAGTTTCCAGTTCCATCTCTGGTGCTCCAAGTTAATCAGTGCCACAGAATACCTGCCCTTCTTCTCTCCCGGGAAAGTCACATTTCCTTCCAATGTTCCACAAAACCTTTTCTAAACAATTGTTGACATTAGTTAGCAAAATTTCTAACTCTTCCTGCCAATGTCAAAGGACATGAAGAAGCTTTCAACATCCTTACTTAAAATACCATTTGATTTTTTTCCAAGTTCTTTTTATGCTTTTGTGCTTTTTCAGTAACACTGTTCCTATAGTCCCGTGGAAATTCATAACCCAAAGCATTTAAATATTACTGT
>NW_025999943.1:5777291-5819197 GCF_001458135.2 Marmota marmota marmota
GGGAAGGTGTAAAATATGAAATGAAAAGCAAAATATAATGGAAGAACCTTGTTAAGCAGCTTTAGGAAAACTAACTAGCCTTGAAAAAACAGAACTATTTCCAGGAATAACAATTCTTAAGCACTTTTTTTTCCTTTAAAAAAAAAATAAAATAGAGCATAAAAATGTGGTTCATAAATCACTGAGATGTGTAAATAAAGGAAACTACAGAAATTCCTGGATCAGAAAAAAATCATTTAAAAAATTTATCTACTTGTAAGAACAAATATATCATATCTGAAATGTAAATAATTATAAAGTCACAAATAATTTCTTATTCAGTGGCAAACTTTTGAACCATTTCCAAGTTTTCAACACTGTAAATAATATATAATTTAAGACTGCTCTTTAAGTTACAGGGATGATGAAAGATATTTTTCTTCTCAAATGCTGTCATAACTAGTTTATAAATTTGTTCAAGTTAAAAGCCAGATTTTTCATAATTAGATGATTAATGTCTGTTTTTTTTTTAGCTCATGGGTCAGATATGGGTCTGAGTTAAAGATTCCTAGGGTCTAGGAGAAAGAAAATAGGTCCTTCCAGCTCCTTCTCTTCTGGAGAACTAAGACGTCCCCTTCCTGCTTCCCTACGGAGGCAGTTTTGGAAAAAGACAGAGCCCCTTACTTTCCCACAGAGGCTGTCTAGAAGCTTTCTTTCTGAAACCCAGAATTGATCATTAAAATTCTTCTGCTCCCAGGTGCTGTGACTTCAGGAAACTGAAGGCTTTGGGAACAGGGCAGGTTTTACAAGCAAGAAGGCAAAAGTCTCACAGAAGAGACCAAGGAGTTCTGAAGGGCGGATGAAAAGGTGTCAGAAGATGAGCAATAAGAGACAGGGTCAGGAAAAGTGTTTTACAGAACTCTGGGAGTTAGAGTCTGGGAAATCTTAAATATCCTATGACTGGGACAAGAACAGTAATGAAAAACACAGTAAGATTCTTCCAGAAGGTTCCAAGGCAAGTTGTTGTCTTGAGACTATGAATGTTAGCAAAACCAAGGCGCTGGAGGGAGGTCTTGCCTGGAACACTCACAGCTAAGGGCTTCCCTTGACAGGATTCCTATGGGTTCATCCCTGGTTGCCTTAAGACCAGCTCTGTCTTCCTCAGAGCATACTCTCACCCTCTTGAATCCACACACTCTCTTGAACCCTACCAATGCCATTCTTAGGATTGTTCTGGAGATGCTATCCAATGTACTTAGCTAGGAAAAGTGAATAGGAAGAGCCAGGCAATATCATTTATTTGAAGACAATATGACTGTTATTAAGAAAATCAAGCCAGCTGTGGTATTGGATCTCCTGAGTCCCAGCTAGTTAGGAGGATGAGGAAGGATGATCACTTGAGCCCAGAATTTTGAGTTTTTTTCTATTAGGCTTTTTAATTTTATTTTTTAAAAAATTTATTTGTTCTTTTTTAGATATACATAACAGTAGAATATATTTTGACATACATGGAGTATAACTTCCCTTTCTTGAGGTTGTACATGATGTGGAGTTACACTGGTTGTGTATTCATACATGAACATAGGAAAGTTATGTCAGATTCATTCTACTGTCTTTCCTATTCCTATCCCCTGTCTCTTCTATTTTATTTTTTATTTTGGTACTGGGGATTGAAACCAGGTACACTTTACCACTGAGATTGGCCTCAAATTTGCAGTTCTTCTGCCTCAGCCTCCTGAGTTGAGTTGCTGGGATTACAACCACATTACTCAGCTTCTATTAGTTTTTTTTTTTTTTTTTAGTTGTTGATGGACCTTTATTTTATTTATTTGTATGCGGTGCTGAAAGTTGAACCCAGTGCCCCATGCATGCTGGGCAATTTGCTCTACTACTGAGTTACAACTCCAGCCCCTATTAGTTTTTAATTTAAAAAATAGAGGCATTTGTGAAAAAGTGTGGAATACACATAAAGTGGCATGTGTTCTAGATTTCTTTACATGGACACCAGTGAATCACAGAGAGGAAGGAACCATGCACATGGGAGGGGTTGAGAAAGACTTAGCAGAGGGGACAGCTGAGGAGCTTCTTGAAATAGGACTGAAGTAGAGAAGAAGGGGAAATGGCATTTCAAATGAAGAGAAGAGTGTGTATCTAGGGTATAGGGTGGATCAAAGCATCCCAGAAAACCCCTGTGATAAAGATGAAGAATAAATTACTTTGTAAAGATAAGTCCTTTGACTTGGTGACTGATTGAACCTCCTAGATAGGGACAAAGTGAATAATGCAATCCAGTTCTCTAGGAGACAGGATGCTACCAATTACAAAACCAGGGAATGCATGACACACAGTGGATTTGGATGGACAAATCCATACATACAGTTTTTGACATGGTCAGTTTGAATGTTCAAGTTAAGTCTAGAAACCTATGTAAATAGGTTCAGGATCCAGGTGTAAGAAAGAGTCCCCAGTGAGTTAGTAGGTAGATGTTTGAGATAGGAATGGGGTGATGATAGGCAGCCTCTCAATCAAACCAACCTCCCTTGGTCTCTGCCAGGTGTCACTCTTCATTACACCTCCTCTAACACACCCTCCTCAAAACCCAGGTTAGCTTTACAAGCTGCATCTGAGCTCAACTCAAGCAGGTAAAAGGCTTACAACTTACAAACAGAATTCCATTTAAACCTTACAACCTGTTGCAAGGAGATATTATTATCCTACATTTGCAGATAAGATACTAAAGCTCAAAGCCTCAGGGAACACCAAAGATCCACAACTAATGATAAATGGCAGAGCCTCCTTCCATTCAAACTTTATCTCTTTCAGAAGTTTGTATCTTTATTCCTTAACTTCCATCCTAAAGCCTCTGTATTTATGATTTTTATAGTGTTTCTTTAAAAATGTACAAAAATAAACAGGAAATGACACAAGGAGGTAGGGAGAAGCTTTTCTTCCATCCCATTGGTAAGTTACTGAGAAGAGGCTTCGGTGAACTTTCCAGAGAAATCCTTGGACCGTTGATGATAGTTTTCAGAGAATGTGTTAAAAAACATTAATAGTTGTCTCCTTCTCATGTTTATATGTGGATTTTACCTTTGATAGACTTCAGAGTAAAAACTGGCCTGCATCACATATCTGTGAAATCAAAGATTGTAGAGGACAAATACCTCTCTATTATCCATGGTAGCTACAAAAGTCCAATATAGTATTCTTAACCCTGTAAAAAACATTTAAATCACTAATATTGTAAATGGCACTATTCAAAAACACTAAGAAAGAAAAGGTCATTTTTGTCACTTAAAAAATTGCCTATCACTAGAGAAAAAAAAAAAAGCATTCAAGGTAATGCATTGATTTGAATTTAAAATGTCATAATGAAAACAAAACAAACCCCACAAACTTTCTGTGGCCCTGCTTCCCTTCCTATGCAATGGAAATATTGTGACTCTAATGCCACATAGAGTTAAAACTTACTGTATGGATGGCTATCCACACCTTTCAAAACTTGTCCATCTCCCAGCTCCCTGGCTTCAACACTGTCATATAAATGACCACCTTGGAAGTCTTAAGACTTATTTTCTACTCACCCCTTTTCTGCTCCAGTACCATCATGACTTCATCGACTATTACTGTCCAAGACAGTCTAACCAAAAACTTAAGGATAAGAGATGAACATGTGCTTTGTTGGAGGGCACACAGAAGGTAAATAATAATTAACTATAACACATGATTAGTGATCTCTATCAGCTTATCAGCTTGAAGGCCAGGATTGGACTCTCCAATTTAGGAAATGTACTTTTTTTTCTTTTTTGACAGTACTATGAATAGCTAAGTGCTCTACCACTGAGTTAATTTAAAGCCAAAATCTTGAGTTGTAATAGTTAACTTAGTTCTCACTTCTGTGTCTCTCTGTTATCTTATAATAAAACATTAAGGCACCTTCCTACTCTGAAGTTCTGTTTCATCCATCCAAACAGCATTAAATCTTCATATTTTAGCTTGAGAAGATGAGGGCACAGTTACTTTCTGTCTGCCTGCAATTATTACTTTCGGGATATTCAGGATACGTACTCAAAGCTTCAGCAATCTAATACTTGCTTGGCATTTGATTCCATAATTATTACAAAAAGCTGTGGCAAGGCAATGCCTTTGATTACTCTTGACACAGATCTAATTAAAAAACAACACTGAAACCACCAGCCACACTCACCTCCCAAGTCAAAACTCAGGCAAGTATAAAGATTGTAAGGAAAAATTTGCATTTAGCTTGACATAGTGACCATAAACAAAAAGCAGAAATGCACCATCAGCTGATGTGAACCTTTTTTAAAAAAATAAATTATTCAATGCCACAGGCTGGCTGTATTTTTGTCAGACCTACATCCTAGTGAAACCAATATCTAATTTTTATCACTTTACCTTCTAAAAGAAAACTCAACGCTTTTTTTTTTTTGTAACCTAGGAATTCTTGATTTCAAAGTTCTATTATTAGGTGAAGGGTAGTATCTAGAAGGCAAAGAGTTAAAGACATCACTTTAAATGACAAAAGCTGACCACTTTACCCCACTTTCCCTCTGGAGTTTATTCATCCTTTCATTGTGAAAGATTCCAGCTTTCTAAACTACCTGCTCCTAATTTGTATTCCTAGGAAGAGACTTGGCTGGGTGTTTTGCATTTGTGTGCTAATGTTGATGAGCTTCTTGCTCTGCGGAAGCAGGGAGGAGGAAGCTATCAGGGCTGGGGTGGGGGTAGGAGGGACCGTACAAGGTTCAGTGGGAGGCTCCTCTGTATGTTAACCTTGAATCCTCCGCGGGGCATCTCTCAAAGCCTTCCTGACTTTGAGAAATAGGACACCCTGTGAAAACCCCTGTGTAGGTACACATTCAAACTAAATAGGTGAGCTAAAATTTAAATTTAAGGAACTTCTTTTGGTAGAGTGTTTGCCTCGCATGCACACGGACCTGGGTTCAATCCCCAGCGCTGCAAGGAAAAACAAAATTAAGGAACTTCTTTAGTTACAATAATAATCACTTAAGAATAATAAGTACAATGCTTTCAAAGTATATGAAGGCCTCAGGAGAACTCCTATAAATCATCAAAGGGGCAGATTCACTCTGTTTGAGGTCGGGATGGTGGGGAGAAAGAAAGAAGGAAGATGTTAAATATTTTACCAAAGTAAAGGGAGAGTGTATTTTTTTCCTCCATGATTAATGGAATATTGGGAAACAGAAATGTTCACAGGAAATTATTTTTTGGGGGGGGAGGTGTTGGGGGCAGGGTACTGGGGATTGAACCCAGGACATTTTACAACTGGGCTACATCTCTAGCCTTTTTTTCCTTTTAATTTCATTTATTTGTTTATCGACATTGAGCATTTTGACCCAAGAGTGCTTTGTCACTGATTTACATCTCTGGTTCTTTTCAGTTTTCATTTCAATACAGGGTCTCCCTAGGTTGCTGAGGCTAATCTCGAACTTTGATCCTCCTGCCTCTAAGGTGGCTTCTGGAGTCCCTGGGATCACAGGCATGTGCCACCCCACCTGGCCAGAAATTAATTCTATTTTATTTTATTGATTTTTTAAAAAATTAAACTACTGGGCTGGAGTTGTGGCTCAGCAGTAGAGCGCTTGCCTAGCACATGGGAGGCCCTGGGTTCAATCCTCAGCACCACATAAAAATAAATAAATAAAATAAAGGTATTGTGTCCAACTACAACTAAAAAATTTAAAAAAATTTTTTTTAAAGTTAAACTACTTTGGTCCTCTTAGAAGAGTAATTTACCCTATATGCCGCATCTGTTTGCAGAATGAAGTTTTTGTACCAGATTTTCTTGGTGATTTCCCCTTTTCCCATATTGTTCTTTTTTTCCATGCTTTTTTTTTTTTTTTTGTGTGTGTGTGTATTGTAATTATACATAATGGTGGGATTTTGCTGTGACATATTAGTATGTGCACACAATATAACAATATAATTTGGCCTTTTTGGCCACACAGCTCTTCCCTGCCTCTCTCATCCTCCCACTAAGGGCTCTTCTCTCTTCTATGGATCTCCCTTTGATTTTCATGAACCACACCCGCCCCCATACACATCTTTCTTTTCTTTTAGAAAAGTATTTAAATTAAAAAAATCTTTAAAAATAAAATAAAATAAATTTTATCAGAAATCTTTGTAGGTTACAAATAATAATAATAATAATAAATACCCTGATTTAGTTCTATCCTGTTTTATTCTCTGAGAGTACAACCCAGTGAGGAAAAAATTTATAAAATACTTTTGATCTTCTTATTTTGTAAGGCAAAAATAGCAATGCATTGTCCATATTTATAACTAGTAAACATCAGTGCAAAGAAGGCAGCCCTATTATGAATAATTGTGTAGTCTAGCTCTAAATTAACAAGAAGGGGTGCCAAACACCCTCTGGAAGAAGGCAGCTGTGTCCCCTCTCTAGTTCTATTGACTAACCTGGGAAGTAGAGGAAAATTTTCATTTTTCTTCCAGATTTTTGCAGACCCCACCTTTTAATGAAGGCGTAGAACATCAATAGATTGTGAGAGGTTCTTGTGTAGTCCTTTTAGAAAATGAGAGTAAATGCTGTCATTCAGCATAAACTAAAATTAAGATCCAATCCCTTTGTTATGGTTTAGATGTGGTGTCCTCCAAAAGCTCAATGTGAGACAATGCAAGAAGGTTTGAAGGGTTATAGCTTTAACCTAATCAGTGAATTGATCCCTGATGGGATTAACTGAGTGGTAATTGGAAGCAGGTAGAGTTTGGCTAGAGGAAGTGATTCACTGGGGGCGTGGCTACAGGGTATATATTTTTGTATCTGGAGATTGGATTCTCTCACCGCTTTCTGATTATCCTGTGAGCTGCTTCCCTCTGCTACACACCCTGCCATGAAGTTCATTCTCACCTTGAGCCCCAAAGAATGGGAGCCTGCTGTTTATGGACGGAGATCTCTGAAACCATGAGCCCCTGAATAAACTTTTTCTCCTCTACAATTGTGCTGGTCCCGTCTTTTAGTTGCAACAGGGAAAAAACTGACTCAAACACCCTTCTTGCCATCTGAGGGAGAATGTGAAAGAAATATGGGGAAGAAAAAGGGCCTTCATTCAGGATATTACAAATTAGAGAACAAAGTTCTGAAGTGAAAAGTTAGAAATCAGAGATCAGGTGGGGCACAGTGGCACACACCTGTAATCCCAGCCACTTAGGAGACTGAGACAAGAGGTTTGCAAGTTCCATGCCAGCCTAGGCCTCTTAGTGAGGCCCTAAGCAACCTTAACAAGACACTGTCTCAAAATAAAAAATAAAATGAAAGGACTGGGGATATGTAAAGGACTGGGGATGGTAAAGTGTCCCTGGATTCAAATCCTGGCATCAATCATTCAATCAATAAAGTAAAAAATAAAAGAAATCCGAGATCAGCATTCAAACTATGTATCCATCTACTTGGGTCAGGGCACTTGAGTAAACCTTGACTGTATGATTTGGCATGTCCTTGAATTCTGTTGTTGTTCTTTTATTTGTAAAACTAGGATAATTCTAAGAAACAGAATGACAAAAAAGGTAGGGGGAAGGTAATGGTGGGGGTCAGTATGGGGGATTGAATCCAGAGGTGAGTTGCTTTTTTGTTTTATTTAGAGATAGGGTCTCACTAAGTTGCTTAGGGCCTCACTGAGTTACTGAGGCTGGCTTTGAACTCAGTATGCTAGTACCTTAACCTCCTGAGCTGCTGGGATTATAGGCCTATATCAACCACCATGCCCAGCTGACAAAAATAACTTCAAAAATGGTTTCAGTAGCTTTAAAAAAGGATGATTACCTGCTACTAATAGTATATATTGGTTGCTTTTGCCGCAGTCTGGCTGGGCACAAAATCAAGAGTCACTCAAGCAGGAACAAACTTTATTTTTGAAACTCCCCGCCAATGCCCCGCCGACTGACACACGCGGCGTTCTCCCGGACCGGCAACAGGAAATCCCTCCTCCGGAATTCCCTCCTACTGCACTTCCCCAACCAATGGGAACTCTCCAGGAGTCCCGTAGCAGGCTGAGGTGGACAGCAGGAGTCCAATATCCATATGAATGCAGATCTTAACATAATCATATCATCTCAATGGCTTGCTGGCATCACCTTTCAACCAAAAATGCCATGCATCATACTACTTGGCTATGGCTCTTAGCAGCTTTGCTTCCAATTCCTCTGCAATTTTACTCACTTGGTATAGTAACTTACACTCTCCCAAACCGTGCCTATTTTAATCTTAAAATATATTTGATTGATTAATTTTGAAATACAAGTGAACTATATGTAACAAATACAGATTTATGCGAGTTGGAAACAAATAATTCTTCCATCTGAGGTCTCCTCTTAACCTAATAGAACACATGAAAGAGAAGTGTGTTTCTCATCTGATCACCCCAGTCTGTCCTGGGATTTGAACTTATGCAGTTCTGTGGAATTGATTTTTCCTGTTAGGCTGAGCCAAGGATCTAGCGTTTGTTCCTTTACTCCATTGAAAGAGCTTGAATACTGACCATTTTTACTCATTTGTTATTTATTCCATTATTCATTGAATTGATAATTGTGAACACATTTTGTGCCAAGATCTGCACTGGGAAGATCTGTACCTTCACAGCTCTGTTATCTATTGAATTAGGCATATTGGTAGTTCTATTGCAGAGTAATAAGCAAAAACTTAAAAACATGCACAAGAAACTATTGGAGTTTAGCTGGGTGCAATGGTGCACACCTATAATCCCAGTAATATCCACTATTTGTGACTCTGAGGCAGGAGGATCATGAATGCAAGGTCTGCCCTGGGCAACAGGGCAATATGGATCTCGAATGGGTATGTATATCAGTGTTAGAGTGCTTGCCTGGCATGTGAGAACACCTGCGTTCAATCCCCAGCACTGCAAGCAAAAACCTATCTCAAAGGAGGAGAAGGAAGAGGAGAATCAGTGAAGTTTTCATAAAACATAAGGAAAGAACAGCAACAACAACAATAATCCCCAAACTCTGGAGATAACAGTGGGAATTTGACAAAGAACATTTTGAAACTAACAGCCTAAATATTCCTATATGGAAATTATAATCCTTGGGAATATATAGCTTCACCCCAAGGAAAAAAGACATTAAAAAAAAAACTATTTTCATTAAAAAAAAATCATGAAATCATTAACTTTTATTTTTCCCTTTTCTTTTTCTTTTGTTGCCCTGGCTCTCTCCAGCTCCTTGATTCAAGCTATATCTTCCCACTTCAGCCTTCCTTGTGGCAAGGATTATAGGTGTCTGCCACTACACCAGGCTAGGCTCCCTCCCTCCCTTTCTTCCTTCCTTCCGATTGAATCCAGGAGTGCTCTACCACTGAGCTATATTCCCAGGTCTTTTTATTTCTTATTTGGAAACAGGGTCTCGGTAAGTTGCTTAGGGGCTCACCACATTGCTGAGGCTGTCTTTGAACTTCCAACCCTTCAGCCTCATCCTTCTGAGCCACTTGATTACAGGTGTGTGCCATTGTGCCTGGCTTTAGGCTTCATTTCAAAATGACTCTCTTAAAATTATGCACAATTGTCTCTTTAAGTGCCTTGTTAAAGAAAAAAAAAATTAAATTATTCTTTTCAAAGCATGGAAAGATAAACTTCATTTGGAACTATATAGATAAGTATAGAGACCAGTGCAGTGGGAGAGGGCTTGAGCTCAACTGCAAATATAGCATGAGTTCTTGGAAATTTGTAGACCAGGAAGAGACAGATGGGTCACTAGATGGAAAATTATTGATGTACCATCAAGGATAAGGGGGATCCTGGCTAACCTTAACTTCACTGGATTCTTGCTGAAAATGAACTAGGTGATCAGACCTCACCTGTGAGATGGTAATTTTCCTAATTCAAAGAGATAATCTGATTGTTTTGTATGTGTATATGTGTGTGTGTGTACAGATATATACACACACATATATATAACAAACATATTACTTTAAGTATATATACACATACAAATAAAGTTTTGTAAATATTTCTTTATAAACAGAAACAGCAAACTTCTTTTGCAGGGCTAGAGACTGAATTTAGGGCCTTATGAATATTAGACAAATGCTCCACCACTGAGCTACATTCCATGTCCTCAGAAATAGTAAGCATTGTCTCCTTTTTTTGTGTGATTATACTATAGCTTGAACCAGCCAAAATCTAATGAGGCTAAAATATATTTCAGTCTTCATGCTGATGCAGGTTAACAGATTTCCTGTTCATGACTATATAAATCATGACTAGTTTTAGTAGAAATTTTATAATATTAGAATTATTAAATTGTACATATACAAAACTAGATTTATTTGGTTTAGAATTATATATGTGTTTTGAATGTAGATTGTAGATTTTGATACATTGGAGACGAATTAACCAATCTCTATTACTCTTTTTATTTATTTATTTTTCATACTGTGGATTTAACCCGGGGTGCTTTACCAATGAGTGACATCCTCAGCCCTTTAAATTTTTTAAATTTTGAGACAGGCTCTCACTAAGTAGCTAAATTGCTGAGACTGGCCTCGAGCTTGCAACCCTCCTGCCTCACCCTCCAAATCTCTGGGATTATAAACGTATGCTGAGGTACTCAGCTGTTTATTATTTGTTGTGTATTCCTGTTAAAGCAAAAATATGACATATGGGCTGGGGATGTGGCCCAAGCGGTAGTACACTAGCCTGGCATGCGTGCGGCCCGGGTTCGATCCTCAGCACCACATACAAAACAAAGATGTTGTGTCCGCCAAAAACTGAAAAATAAATATTAAAATTCTCTCTCCTCTCTCTCTCTCTTAAAAAAAAAAAAGACATATGCCTTATTGTACCTTCACACGATGATCTCATATGCTCTAATGTGTGATGTGAGAGGAACAGTGGAAGGCAAAACCCCCAAACCAAACCAAAATCCCTCTTTCTTTTTTTCTTGTGGTACTAGAGATTACCCAGGGCCTTGAGCATGCTAGGCAAGTGCTCAACTACTAAGCTACATCCTCACACTTTTTAAAAATTTTATTTTATTTTGAGACAGACTCTAAGTTGCCCAAGCTGACCTCCAATTTATGATTCTTCTGCCTCAGCCTCCCAAGTAGCTGGAATTACAGGTGTGTATCACCATGCTCAGGGAGACTATTTTATAACCATAGAAGGCTGCAATGTTTCAGAGAATGGAAAGGAAGTGGCTTTGAAATTATAGTGACTCATGTGCTTCCTTCATAAGGAATATGAGGGTGCTTGTCCTTCATAGAAGCGTGTGTTGGAGCCTAAAATGGGGTGTGTATTTACACATAAAATGGTAATTTGGTTATGAAGCCTCCATTGTTTGTTTTGCACTGTTACAAAGATTCAAAGTGGTTTTCATTTCATAGCTCCTGCTGTCTGCCCATTTAGTCAGCTCTCCAGTCATTCACTAAGAGCCTTTATTAAGAACCTGTTTGTTTCAGACACTAGGGAGACAAAGATAAATTCAACATGGTCCTTGAAACCTCTAAATGAGTTGAGAACACAAAGTAACCTAAATGAATTAGCTAATATGATGACGATATTGGTGACTGACGTAGAAGTGGTGCTTCTCTATAGGTAAGAACAGAGCACATAAGAGAACCTTCTTTAAGTATTTGGTAGTGAAGGGCTATCAAATCAGATATGTACTGTTATAGTTTAAATGTGTTCTTCAGAGTTCATGGGAAACTTAATCCCAATGCAGGTGGTTATTTCAGTAGGACTCTGCCCTGGTGAGTGGATTAACATAGTTATTGCAGGAGTGGGTTCATTATTGAGAGAGTGAGCTCATTATAAAATTGAGTTCTGCTCCTCTTCCTTGCTCTTTTACTCTCATCCTTCTGCCTTCCACTATAGGATGACACAGCATAAAGGTTCTTGCAAGATGCCAGATGCTTGATCTTGGACGTCCAAGGTCTAGAACTGTTTGAAATGAACCTGTGTTCTTTATAGATTATCCAGGCTGTGGTATTCTGTTACAGCAGCACAAGATACTCTCAAATAGTCCTGGATACAAACAAATAAACCACTGAGCTCCCTCCCTGGGCCCACATCATATTTCATGTAGCTAAAAAGAAAAAGATCTGGGGACTCTGTTGGCAAGTTACCTAGGTTCAAATTCCAACTCCAGCTGGGTGAGCTTGGGTGAATCCTATAGCTTCTCTGATCTGCCCTAACTTCTCTGTGAAAGGGCTATAATAGTAATAAATGCTTAAAGGGGATGTTTTAAAGTTTAAATAAAAAAGAACTTCATATAGTCTCTGGCTGTTAGGAAATTTTATTACTATTTATTAGAGGTCATTTTTTCCTTGCTCATTTTTATAGACTAAAATAAAGAGCTTAATCAGTTCATATGTAAATGACTACAGACTAAAATGCATACACAGATGGATTTTTTTAATACTGAAAGACGAAGCAGTTTAAGTTCTTCAGCCATTTAATAAAAACTATCTTTCAACTTCAATTTCGAATCTAAGACGCATTCTGGTTCATGGTCATCAGAAGAATAATATAATTTAAACATATTATGGTTTCAATATATGCTAATGTCCTATTATGGTTTAGATATGATGTGTCACCCTCCTCCTCCCACCCCAAAGCTCCAGTTAATTCAGGAGTATTCAAAAGGTGAGAAATAATCTGCCCATCCTAGTTTGAATGGACTGACTGGGTGATGATTGTGGGTAGGCAGGGCATGGCTGGAGGGTCACTGGGGATGTGCCCTGGGCGTGCATCTTCCCTGTGGCCAGTTACACCCTTTCTGTCTCTGTTTCCTGACCCCACCATGAGCTGAGCAGCTTTCCACTATTGGGCCCATCCCCCATGATATGCTGCCTGACCTTGGGCCTAGAGCAGTGGAATCAGCTGTCTGGACTGTGAGTTCTCTGAAACTGGGAACCCCAAATAAACTTTCCTTCCTCTAAGTTGTTCTTGTTGGGTGTTTTGGTCACAACAACACACACACACACACACACACACACACACAAAGTGACTAAAACGTGCTCCTAAAATAAAAATGTCGGACACCACCAAGTTCTAGTTGTGGAAGTGCCCAAGATAAGTAAACATTTTTACTTCCAGAAATATTCGAATATGGATGTCACAGTGACAGACAATGCCACCAAATAACAAAAGATGACAAAATAATAAGGCTGCCGTTGTAATCGAATGTTCAGCATAGTGAAGAGGAGAAAAGGAGATGCAATAGTTGTTCACTGTTGTCATGACGAATTCACAGAGTTAGTGGCTAAAACAATAGCCATTTCTTAACTCACAGTTCTATGCAGCAGAAGTCTGGGTGGGCTCATGTGGGATGTGTGCTCAAGGTCTCACATGGCTGAATCAATATTAAAATCTTCCATCTTTCAGTATGAAAACTCCATTCTCCATGAGTCTTATTTTATTTATTTATCTATGTATTTATTTATTTATGTATGTTGGTGGTGGTATGGGGATTGGACCTTGGGCCTTTTGCATGCTAGGCAAGAGCTCTACCACTAAGCTATGCCTCTAACTTCTACATGCATTTTAGTTCATAATCAAGTCTATTTTCTGGGCTGTGTTCTTATTTGAGGGGAGAATCCCCTTCCAAGCTCCTGTAGGTTGTTGGTTGCCTCTTCTTCCTTACCATTGCAGAACTGAGTCCTCAACAAGTTTCCTTGTTGGCTGTTGTCTAAGGATCACACTTTGCTTCTCGAAATTACACACATTTCTTCTCATGTAGCATCTTTCGTTTTCAAAATAGGAGCAGTGGGTCAAATCCTTTGTACATTTTGAATCTCTTCTCCTTCTCCTCATCCTCTTCCTCCTCCTCCTCTCCCTCTTTTTCTTCTTCTTCCTCCTCCTCGTCCTCCCCCTCTTCCTCCTCTTCTTCCTCCCCTCTCCTCTTCCTCCTCACCAAATTGAACCCAGGAGCACTTAACCATGCCATATCCCCAACCACAACCTGTTTTTTTTTTGTTGTTGTTTATTTTTTTTCTGTGCCAGGGATTGAACTCAAGGACACTCGACCACTCAGCCCCAGCCCCAGCCCCATTTTTGTATTTTATTTAGAGACAGGGTCTCACTGAGTTGATTAGCGCCTCGCCATTGCTGAGACTAACTTTGAACTTGCGATTCTCCTGTCTCAGCCTCTCCAGCCACTGGGATTACAGGCATGTGCCACTGTGCCTGGCTCCAACCCATTTTTATTTTTTATTTTGAGACAGGATCTTGCTAAGTTGCTGAGGCTGGCTTTTTCTTTTTTCCCCCAAACTTTAATTTTCTTTTGAATGAATAGCTACATATGGGAATGCTGGACCATACAGTATATTTTTGTTTATAAGAAACAAACAAATGGTTTTCAGAGGAGATTGCACAATTTTCCTACCCAACAGGAATATATGAGAGTTAAAGTTACTTCTCACCCTCACCAACACTTAGTGTGGTCAGTTTTGATAATAATACTCAATTTAGTTGGTTTATAAAACATCTAATTATGAATGTTTTTCACTTTTTTTTGGTGGTTAGTTATACATGACAGTAGAATGCATTTTGACACACTGTACACAAATGGAGGACAACTTCTCGTTCCTCTGGTTGTACATGGTGCTGAGTCACACCAGTTGTGTAATCATACATGTATATGGGCTAATCATGTCTGTCTCATTCTACCCTCTTTTTCATCCCCACTGGCCCACTCCTTCCCTCACTCCCTCTGCACAATCCAAACTTCCCTCATTCTTCCCTATCTCCCCTCCCCCACCCCCACTAGGGATCAGCATCTGCTTATCAGAGAAAACATTTGATCTTTGTTTTTTGGGGACTGGATATTTCACTTAGCATGATATTCTCTAGTTCCATCCATTTACCTTCTAATGCCACAATTTCATTCTTCAAGGCTGAGTAATATTTCATTGTATATATGTACCATATTTTCTATATCCATTCATCTGGTGAAGGGCACCTATGTTGGTTCCATAGTTTAGCTATTGTGAATTGAGCTGCTATAAACATTGATGTGGCTGTGTCACTGTAAATTGCTGATTTTAAGTCCTTCTGGTATAAACGGAGGAGTGGAAAAGCTGGGTCAAATGGTGGTTCCATTTCAAGTTTCCTGAGGAATCTCCATACAGCTTTCCAGTGAGGTTGCACCAATTTGCAGTCCACCAGCAATGTATGAGTGTGCCTTTCCCCCACATCCTTGCCAACACTTACTGTTGTTTGTATTCTTGATAACTGCCATTCTGACTGGAGTGAGATGAAATCTTAGTTTTGATTTGCATTTCTCTGATTATCAGAAATGATGATCATTTTTTCATATATTTGTTGATTGATTGTATTTCTTCTATGAAATGTCTATTCAGTTCCATTTATTGACTGGGTTATTTTTATCTATCTATTTATTGATTTATTTTGGTGTAATTTTTTTTTTTGAGTTCTTTATAAATCCTGGAGATAGTACTCTATCTGAGGAGCATGTGGTAGATTTTCTCCCATTCTGTAGGCTCTCTCTTCACATTACTGTTTGTTTCCTTTGCTGAGAAGAAGCTTTTTAGTATGAATTCATCCTATTTATTGATTCTTAATTTTACTTGCGTTTTAGGAGTCTTGTTAAGGAAGTCAGATCCTAGGCTGACATGGTGAAGATTTGGGCCTGTAGGCACAGGGTCTCTGTTCTCATACCTGTCTTTGATCCATTTTGAGAGGCTGGCTTTTTTGAACTTGTGATCCTCCTGCCTTGGCCTCCTGAGCCTCTGTACCCCTTTTGAATCTCTCTTTTGCCACATTTGGATAAAGTTCTTTGCTTTTTTTTTTTTTTTTTAACTGGGAATTGAACCCAGAGGTACTTTACCACTCAGCTACCATCCCAGCCTATGTCCTTATCTCTGTATCTATTTTTATTGTTGTTATTGTTGTTACTTTGTTTTGTTTTTGAGACAGGAACTTGCTAAATTGTCCAGGTTGGCCTCCAATTTGAGATACTCTTGCTTTGCCCAGGAAGTAGCTGGGATTACAGACATGTACCACCATCCCCAGCTAGTTCTTTGCTTTTTAGGGTCTTGTGTGATTAGGTCAGACCCATTAAAATAATCTACCCTTTTTAAAATTAGTTCTGCCATGTGATATAGCTCAGAAGTGACATGTCATTATGTTCATAGTTTCTAAGGACTAGATTGCAGATATCTTGGGAACCATCCCACAGAAGAGGACTAGTTGGCACAATTTGTTCTACATATGCTTCACATACAATGGTTTAAAAAAAAAAAGAATGCATTATTCTGTTAGGCAATATTCAATTTTTGACCACCAGTTTAAAGGTATATTTCTTTGAGAAGTTGGCAGCTTAGGTGTTTTCTATACAAATTAAGAGTTGAGTGGAAAACATTGAAACAAATATGAAAAGAATCATCCTTAATGTCCTTATGTATAAATGCAAGGTAATTTTAGAGAGATTTGAAATTTTACATTTTATACAAATGTGTACATGTTTTTACTGACAATGCAAAATTAGATCATTTTAATTACATATTTGATGTCTTTCACATCTTTTCTGGTTCCTGCTCTTCCCTACCACCAGGTCAAATTATTTTATCTCCTCTATGCATATGTCAAAGTCAGTGGGGGGAGAGAAGGATGACTTACAGGAAGAGCATTTTAAAATACTTCTCCAGTGAATATCATCACAGTTCATACCAATTATAACTTTATGGTCACAATGAAATAGTTAGATTAAAAAAAATTATTTATTTGTTCT
The DNA here is from genome assembly GCF_001458135.2 of Marmota marmota marmota. Taxonomy (NCBI): domain Eukaryota; kingdom Metazoa; phylum Chordata; class Mammalia; order Rodentia; family Sciuridae; genus Marmota; species Marmota marmota. Next base: position 5,794,035 of record NW_025999943.1, read on the forward strand.
AATTAGTTATACATGTCGAATTCATAGTACACAAATGGAGCACAATTTTTCACTTCTTTGGTGGAACACAAGGTAGAGTCACACCACTCGTGTCTTTATACATGTACATCGGGTAAGGATGACCATCTCATTCCACCATCTTTCCTACCCCCATGGCCTCTTCTTTCCCTTTGCCCTATCTAAATCTCCTCTATTTCTCCCATGCCCCCCCACCCCCAATATGGGTCAGCATCCACATATCAGAGAAAACATTCAGCCTTTGGTTTTTTTGGGGGATTGGCTTACTTCACTTGAAATAGCTAGATTCTTAAGAAAGTTTTGAAACGTGAGAGAATTATAGATTAGAAACTGGAGAAAGCTACAACTACATTGGTCAGTTTAAAACACACAGAGCAACATAAACGGTGGCCCTTAATAAAAATAATAACCTGCATGTTTGTGCACTTTCACCCCCTGCCCTCCCCCGCCCCCCAGGAGTGCCTGTATCTGGCCCTCCTCCCCCTGGTTCTATAGCTCAGAGGCTTGGCTTAGGTGGGGTTGGAAATGCCCTAGAATGGCTCTTTGTTGATTTTCCCTGTGCTAGAGCCTAGTGCTGCTGTGAAGCAAAGTGCTATTGAATTTGCTCACTCAGGCAGAACACTCAACAGGAAGGAAGGAAGCGGCCATTCTTTCTGGTCCCATTGTCTGACCACCCGGCTTAAGCAATCAAACAGCTCTGTGGCCAGAGCTGGATGCCTACAAGCCTGTCTGTTTTTATTTTATTATTATTATTTTTTTATTTGTTCCTTCTGGTAGGCATTGGAGAAGGGGGTAGGGATGGATGGAAGCTAACTATAGGATTTTTACTTGTTTCTGATTCAGTCTGGTGGCATCTTTTCAAGGCTCCTTCTCAGGTACCCATTTTTAACAGCAAAGGAGAATCAGAATGGGTGAGAATGTACTCATTTTAAAAGTAGAGTAAGAGGAGCTATATATTAGCTTTCTCTATGGATGTATTGTGAAGTAAACATTTTGTATCACTAACAGAATTCTAGATAAGTCAGGGTTTTTTTTTTCGTTGTTGTTGTTGTTGTTTGTTTGTTTTGTTTCTGTTTTGTGGTGCTAGGGATTGAACTCAGGGCCATACATGTGAGGCAAGCACTCTACCAACTGAGCCATATCCTCAGCCAAAATTTTTCTTTTGGGGGTACTGGGGATTGAACTCAGGGGCACTCAACCACTGAGCTACATCCCTAGCTCTATTTTGTATTTTATTTAGAGACGGGGTCTCACTGAGTTGCTTAGTATCTTGCTTTTGCTGAGGCTGGCTTTGAACTTGTGATCCTCCTATCTCAGCTTTCCAAGATGCTGGGATTACAGGTATGTGCCACTGCGTCCAGCTTATTAGTCAGCATTTCTGAGTGACAGCATTTGCTGCAAGTCATTTACCTCTCTGCACCTCAGGTTTATTTTTCTTTTTTCTTTTTGAACTAATGGAATAAGGCCATTACCTTGTTTTGCAAGATTAGGATACTCATCAAATATGCACAGAAGTTACTTAGAAAAATATTTCATTATCCTATTAAAGATGTTGGCTTTCTGCTGAGAAAAAAAAAATGCTGCCAATTAAAATGACTAGCCAGGGTAAGACAATATAATAAAAACAGTAAAGTTTGACATTTTTTATTTTATTTTTCATCCTGAGGATTGAACCCAGGAATGCTCTACAGTGAGACCATTCTACACCCCCTGCTCTTTTTACTTTTTATTTTAAAAAAGGATCTCATTAAGTTTCTGAGGCTGTCCTTGAACTTGAAATCCTCCTGCCTCAGTTTCCTGAGTCACTGGGATTACAGGCGTGTACCACCATGTCCAGGTTACATTTTGTCATTGACATATCTGTTTCTCAACTGTTGAAAGATACCTTTGAAGTATTAAGTTTCTTCAGAAAACTGTAACTTTGGGTCATTGCCATCAAAAGGCAGTTGGCATAAATCTTTTGTTGGCAGTAAATACTAGTAAGGTGTGACAAACTTTTTTCTAAGAACGCTTCTTAATTTCTAAATTTAGTTTGAGAACACATTTATCAAAAGACTAAAATGTCACATGATTATTTTATGTATGAATTCTAGAGGAAATTAAATTTAAAAACAAAAATTTGAAGAATAATTATAGTTCAATTTTATAGAAGAAATAATGTCTTCATTAAAATAAACATTAAGTTCTTTTTTTTTTCTGACAAGAGTTCTAAGTAATTCAAATGACTACAGTTATATCTTTTTTAAAATTTTAGTTTTACATGACAGTAGAATGTATTTTGGCATATTATGCATACATGGAGTGTAACTTACTCTAATTCGGATCATATTCTTGTGGTTGTACACGATGCAAAGTTACCCTGGTTGTGTATTCAAACATACAGTTAGAAAAGTTATGTCCCATTAATTCTGCTGTCCTTCCTATTCCCTTACCCACTCCCTTCTTTTCATTTCCCTTTGTCTAATCCAATGGACTTCTATGCTTCCTCTCCCCACTCTCCCTTGTTGTTGGTTAGCATCTCCTTTGTTAGAACATTTGGCACACCTTTAATCCCAGCGCCTGGGGAGGCTAAGACAGGAAGATCGTGAGTTCAAAGCCAGCCTCAGCAACTGTGAGGTGCTAAGCAACTCCGTGAAACCCTGTCTCTAAATAAAATACAAAATAGGGCTGGAGATGTGGTTCAGTGGTCAAGTGCCTGAGTTCAATACCCAGTACCAATAAAAGAACAGTTGGCCTTTATTTTTTGGGATTGGCTTTTTTCACTTAGCATCATATTCTCCAGTTCCACCCATTTACCTACAAATTTTATTATTCTTTATGACTGAGTAATATTCTAGTGTGTGTGTGTGTGTGTGCGTGTGTGTGACATTTTCTTTATCAATTCATCTATTGAAGGATACCTAGGCTAGTTCCATAGCTTGGCTATTTGAATTGGGCTGCTATAAACATTGATGTACATCCCTTGGACATATATCGAGGAGTGGTAAAACTCGTTCAAATGGTGGTTCCATTCCAAGTTTATTATGGAATCTCCATACGCTTTCCATAGTGTTTGCACCAATTTGCAGTCCCATCAGCAATGTATGAAAGTAACCTTTTCCCCATATTCTCACCAATATTTATTGCTACTTGTATTCTTTATAATTGCCATTCTAACTGGAGTGAGGTAGAATCTCAGTGTAGTTTTAATTTGCATTTTTCTAATTGCTAGAGAAGTTGAACATTTTTTCATGTATTTTTCATGTATTTTCTTTTAATCATTTGTATTTCTTCTGTGAAGTGTCTGTTCAGTTCCTTTGCCCATTTATTGACTGGGGTTATGTGTTTTTTTGGTGTTAAGTCTTTTTGAGTTCTTTGTACATCCTGGAGATTAATGCTTTATCTGAGGTGCAGGTGGTAAAGATTTTCTCCTATTCTGTAGGCTCTCTGTTCACATACTTGATTGCTTGCTTTGCAGTGAAGAAGCTTTTTAGTTTGATACCATCCTATTTATTGATTCTGATTGTACTTGCACTTTAGGAGTCTTGCTATAAATTTCAGAAGGCATGAAGAGTTACTTTGGGTTATTTGGGGACTTTCTGATGATCTTTGAAAAATTTATGTCATAATCTTTAAAAAGTAATAACTTTCAATATTAAGGAGTAGGGAATGATAGCAGTTTTCAAAGGAGAGATGATTGATCACTAAGGCTGGCTGAGGTCCTCAAGAGAACACAGTTAAGGAAATGTTTTCACTTGGTTTGAGTGGATTTTTCCTTTCTAGTGACCTGATATCAGTGAAGCCTCTGGTTAGCTTACAAATTCAGATTCCTAGGGTCCAGAGCAGGCTCAGATGGGCATACTTAGATATTATCTGCTGATCTCGGAACTTCCTGCATTTACTCTTGCATTTATTAATTTCTTTATTGACAACTTTCTTGGTTTTACTTAAGTACAAATAAAACATGTACATAAACCTTCTATTCATTTTCTTCACTGTGAAGCCTGGCATCACAGTGGCTTGGTGACTCTGATGGCCAGACGGGCTGCTTTTTCCATGAAGGCATTGTAATTCTTGGATCTTGGAAGAAACATTCGGAGCAATCTTAGCACAGTAAGATTGATTTTTTTTTTCTTTGAGATTGTACTCAGGATGTTCAGATATGTTCAACCACTAAGCTACATCCCAGACGCTCATCACAGTGAAGTTTGTTGCTAAGTGAACACTTCTAGGTCCTTGTTGTCATGGACCAAGAACTCTGGAAGTCACTTGGCAGCTTTGCTTTCTAGTTGCCCTATAACCAATGTTGGGCATCAAGATCTGGACCTTGAATCTTCCTTACATCCCATCAATACCTCTGGGTTCATTCCTAACACTTGGTTTTGGTGTATCATCTGACTGGTGTTGTATGAGCTTTTTGGTCCTCTTTTTGACTGTCTTTGGCTACACCTAGGTCTGAGGGTAGCCATGATGCTAAATGGGAGATGGCTGCCACTTCTGTAGGCTGAAGAAGAGAGCTCTCATTCTGAAATTGGATAATGATACTAAACACTTGTTGATTATGCCCACCAGTCATCTCATTAGTAAACTACTATTTGATAATCTCCCCAAGTAGAAGTAAAAAGCAGTTCTTCCTTTGGAAAAGATTGAGGATTTTGAGAGTAGACTCGAGACTTTCATGGAGTCCCTTTTTGGTTCTCCAGAATTTAAAGCCAGAGTTGCCAGGAAGAGGGTAGGGGGCGTCTCTGAAATGCTGAGAGCTTTCCTGTGATTATGAGGTCAATTATGCCTCCAGTGTAGGTTAGTTTTAGACAGTCCCTTGTGCGGTGACTTGCAAAGGAGCTTAGAGAGCATACAACCCTTGAAAAGCCATTTAGCCAGGTAACCCAGTGTCACAACTTTGCTGTTATGAAAATTATTCCTTTAGGTTAAATAATTTCTTTGGGTTAAAGTCACTTTTAAAATTTGAATTAATTTTTAGTCTTTTTTTCCCTGGGGATGAGTCAATCTGAAAACACCCGAGCCTGCAGGGTAATGAAAACATGCTGAAAAGGAGCAAGAGTTGCAAGAGAGGAGAAGCATTAAACAGAAGATATTTCTCTGTACTTTTTTGTTTTTCTTTTTTCAGTACTGGGATTGAACCCAGGGGAGCTCTACCATAAAGCTACACCCCCAGCTCTTTAATTTTTCACTGTGAGAAAGGGTCTTAGTTAGTTGCCCAGGTTGGCGTCCAATTCTGTAATCCTCCTGCATCAGCCTCCTGAGTAGCTGAGATTGTAGGGATGCAGTGCCATGCCAATCTCTTTCTTTATATTTTTCCTTTTTATTTTTGGTTGATAGCTTCTTATAAGTTTTACACCCTGAAGTTTGAGGTGACAAAAATAGAAAGGAAAGATTAGTTGAGAGTGTAGAAAGCTCAGATCTGGATCCTGCATTTCTGCCAAATAAGTGACCTAAGTCCAGCAATTCAAATTCTCAATGTAATTTCTTTCTTAGTTTAAATGAGACCTTTGGAACACATGCTCTTATGTTGCTGAAACATCTAAAACTCTCTGGTCCTTGGGTTGTAGACTTAGGGACCAATGACATATATTGTTCAAAGCCATGACCCATTTATCCAGTTCCTTCTGTGACAGAGAAGAAAAATAAATGGGTACTTTTTTTCCCCCAAATGTACAGGATTCTAATAGGAAGAGCTGAAGGATATCATCCCTAAAAATTTTCTCCCAGAGAGGAATAGAGCATCTCTATATACTAGTACCATGTTTTGCTATTGTAAGAAGACTGGTTGGACCCTGAGCTAATACACTAATTTCCTTTGGATAAAACTGTTCTACACCTGAAATCCTCATGTTTGAAGAACAGCATGAAATCCCAATTGAATCTTCAACTAACCAAATCTCTTCTCCAAAGATTCAGACCAAGACTTTAAAGGGGCCTTATCTATAGCATCTAGTTAAGCAACATTTCTTGTTCATCCAATATAAATGAACTTTCCCTGAAATTTACAAAGCCGGGCATACACTTAAAAAATAAAGTTAGAGGAGCTGAGGTAATGTGCTTGACTCATACGTATGTATGAGGCACTGGGTTCAATCCTCAGCACCACATAAAAATAAATAAAGATACTGTGTGTTCATCTACAACTAAATAAACATTTAAAAAATAAATAAATAAAAAATAAAGTTGGAGACAGCTAGATAACACCAACCGTGGTGATTAATACCTACAGAGTATACAAGCTAGATATGTTCTAAATGTTTTATATTCAGATACCTTTAATTCTCAAAATTATTCTATAGGGCAGTATTAATGATTATTTCCACTTAACAGATAAGAAAATAAAGGCACGGAAAGTTACATTTACTTGCTCTAGAGCACCTTCAAGTAATAAGTAGATTCAATGAAAATGAAAGCCGCCCATGCTGTTTGTAGTAGTTACTCTTAATGAACTATGCTATTCCATTTTTCTAATTGAATGGAGGGTCAAAGTTTATGAGAAACATGTTGCCATTTGTTTCTTTATTTTTAATATTTATTTTTAGTAATAGGTAGGCACAATTTTTATTTTTATGTGATGCTGAGGATCGAACCCAGAGCCTTACGCATGCTACGCAAGCTGAGCCTCAACCCCAACCCCTTAATTGTTTCTTAATGGGCAGTTTAAAACCTGATGGTGTCTTTTAAATGGAATTGATGATTCTATGTTCAACCAGCATTGTTTCTTCTTCTTTCTTCTTCTCTCTTCCTTTCTCTCACCCTTCTTTTCTCCCTCCATCTCTTCCTTCTTTCTTTTTCTTCTTCCTTCCTTTCCTCAGTTTCTCACACATCCTAGGCAAGTGCTGGACCACTGAGCAGCACCCCAAACCCTTGTATCATTAATGAAAGTGACATATATCTGATGGTAGCATGCCTTTGTCTCCCTGTAGCTGACAGATTCATTTAAATGATTATTACTGGTAATGGGTTGATAGAGCTAAATTACAACTTTTTGGGTTTAGTGATCCTTTCCATAGAATTCATGATGGACACTGTTTGAAAAGACTTGTAAATATGAAAATAAACCTTCTCCGTTCACAGTAAGAATAGTTATCACCTAATCCCATCAGAGCTATCTGAGACCATTTAAATAGTACTCATTCAATATTCTACTAGAATATTGCCCTTGCAAACTTTCCTCCGTAATTGCAGAGGTGAAAGTGTTCCTTTAAATTCTGTCTCCCTTATCTCATTTGTGAACTACAGTAAATCCCGAAGCTATGCATAAGGCTTAGAATTATAACAGTTCTACTTGTCAGAATGAAATAATGACACTGAATAAATGGGGTAACAGTAGGGTCCTCTTTCATGGCAGGATTTTAGTCTATTAGCCATGAAGCAAAGACTATTTTAAACCTGAAAAAATATATAAGTAGCTCAGTGGTAGAACTCAGGCTTAGCACATAAAAGGTCCTACCTAGTTCCTTCTCAAGCACCGCAGAATAACAATTAAAAGAAAGAAAACCCCAAACAGCTTCTAAGTAACTTAACTGTCAGAACATAGTACAATATTCTGTAAAGGAAAAACAAACTAGTATGTGAGACTGTGAAATTCACAAGGTCTAGTATATGAACAAAAAGAAATTTGCTAGATATGCAAGGAAAATGTAACCTATAGAAAAAACGAGCAAAAATAATCAGTTAATAGACAAAGACCTGAAGTAGCAGAGATAGAACTATTAATTAATGATGTTAAACAGCCTAAGGATTAAAAAGGAACACATAAACATAATGAACACAACAACTGGAAGATATCAATAAGGAAATTGGGGGATAAAATGCAATACCTTAAATAAAACTTTTATTGCTGAAAAAAAAAAGATCAATGAATTCAAACCAGAGCATTAGAATTATAGAAAATGAAGTACATTGTCTTGGTAAAGGTGCGAAGTTTTAGTTTTGTAGGATAAATAAAATCCAGAGATCTAGGGATGGGGTTGTAGCTCAGTGATAGAGCACTTGCCTAGCACAGGTAAGATTCTGGGTTCAATCCTCAGCACCACATAAAAAATAATAAATAAATAAAGTATAAAGTCTTTTTAAAAAAATGTATTTATTTATTTTATTTCTTACATACATGACAATAGTGGAATGCATTACAATCATAATTATCCATTCACAGCACAATTTTTCGTAACTCTGTATATAAAGTATATAAAGTATGTTAAAAAAAAATCCAGAGATCTAATGTATGCACCAAGAATACTGTTAGCAGTACTGTATTGTATACTTGAAACATTCTGAGAGTAGTTCTTAGGTATCCTCACCATAAAAAATGATAATTTTTTTTTGAAGAGATGGATATGTTTAATGAACTTGAATATAGTCATCAGTTACATACATATATATGTGTGTATCTCTCTGTATCTATCTCTCTATATATAGTTGTATATAAAATAAAAAAATAGACCAGAAAGGCAGGAAAAAGAAAATAGAGTATGAGGATAAACCACCTGAAAAATGAAAGATAGTGTACCAAAGCAGGAGGCTTCAAATTCAAACCTCTGCAGGAACCAGTACTGGGAATGAAATCATGGAGTGTAATTAGTATTTTTGTTTACTAAGTAAGGACAAGTCTGAAAGTTACAAATTCCAGAAGGATCTGTTCCCGAGCCCCCTGTTTCTGTAAGTTTTACCTCCTGGAGCTCAACCAGGTTCTCACAGTGACTATCAAAGAAAATTCTCCCCTGGCTTCCTTAGGCAGAGGGGGAAAGTAACAATTTTGAAACTGACCAAAGCACTCTGTTCTTCCTGTGTTCTTGCTGGCAAAGCCTTTCTGCAAAAGTAACTATTTTATGGGAATCTAACTTGGTTCTTATACAAGTGTATCTACCTAGGGAAAGGTGAATACCCAAATCCTCCCCTTTAGCTATCCTGTCCACCTAAGGTATTGGGGAAAACCCAGAGGCACTTTGTAAATTTCACAGCCCAGTGCTACTAGCTCATTAAAAGACTGGAATTTCATTCCAGAAGACTATGGAATGCTCCCTTTGTATAAAGTAGTACACTTCACTTTAACTATAGCTTTGCCTAATGTTCCCATAGTCATATACCCATTGTTGTAAAATATTTTATGTTGGATAACATACGTGCTCTAATATAATAAGTAATCAATTGAAATTAAAGTGAGTCTTATAAATTGTCTTGATAAAATGGGACCCCATTAGGCCCCAGTTAAGATAGTTAATATGGCCCAAGGCAAGTCAAAGAAAGCATCAAATATTAAAATCTATCTTTTAAAATTTAATTAATTTAATGAATGCCAGGCTAAGAGTCACGTGGCTATAATCCCAGCTACTTGGGAGGCTGAGGCAGGAGGATAGAAAGAGGACAGCTTCAACAACTTAGGGTCTCACTGAGTTGCTTAGGGTCTTGCTATCTCAAAATAAAAAAAAAAAATAGAAAGAGCTGGGTCTATAACTCAGTGACAGAGAGCTACTGGTTTCGATTCCTAGTACCAAATAAATAAATAAATAAATAATAAAAGCTCTTGTTCCTATTGCTTCTCCACTTAATACTACATTTTTTCCTATTGTTAAATCTAAGAAATTTAAAGAGCACCTTTGATGGATTAGTACCTTAACCCCTTGGTTACAGTTCCTAAAATCTAATATTAAAATGATTGTTTATATTCAATCAACGACTAGTAAATATTTTGCTCTTATAAATTTGACTAATATTCTGTTCAGTGCCTATTTCAATAGTGTCTTACCTGCAGTTTGTCTCCCCCTCGGTAGCACATGATACCCCTCTTTAGGCTACTCGTGAGGAACTCAACAGCTTTGTCATTACAGGGAGTCTTTGCAAACAAGATCTTAATAACAACTTCATTTCCCAGGAGCATAGACACAACATTAGATTGAAGACATTCTCCTTCCAGAAGATTCAAAAAAGATATGTATTAAAGACATTTATTTATGTCCAAAATCTCTTAGTACTTTTGGGTTATGGTGGCAACATTTTTCTCATTTTTAAATTTTACTCCTCCCCCCCCAAAAAAAAAATCCCCTCAGGCCTTACTATACAGGCAAACTTTTGTAATGCTTTCTGGACTATCTGGACCATTCATGATGGCCAATAGTTACCCCGGGACTTTCCAGTGCAAGATGTCACCTCTCTTGGACTTGCGTTATACAACATCAAAACAAGAGATGACTGGCTTGGTACTGGGTTTTCTTGAAAACAGAGACTTTCACAGACCCTGAACCTGTAACTCCATCATACCAAGCTGTCCATTATGCTTGGATCATGGAAATGGCATCTTACAAGCTTGGCATAGCTACTGAGGGTTCTCTAAGACATGGTGGAGCCAAACATGGGCTCTGTGTATATTCCAGCTGCAGGAATAGGTAGCTTCCTCTGTCCTTAGAACTTTACCAGTTGCCAGTTACTGGAGGAAATCAACTGTCTTCCATGCCCCTTGACCACCTGGAAAGCACTTTGGAGTTAATATATACTAGTAATGGAAGTTAACAGACTATGTGAATGGCATTTGTTATGGTTTTATGGTTTGGATGTGATGTGTCCCCCAAAAGCTCACACATGAGACAAAGCGAGAGGGTTCAGACGGGAAATGATCGGATTGTGAAAGCCTTTACCCAATCAGTGAGTTAATCCTCTGATGGGATTCACTGAGTGGTAACTGGAGGCAGGAGGAGAAGGTGGGCATTGGAGGTGTGGCTTTGGGGTATATATTTGTATTTGGCAATTGGAATTTCTCTCTCTACTTTCTGATCATCATGTGATCATCATCATCCTCCCGCCACACACTTCTGCTATGATGAATTGAATTGAATTGCCTCATCTAGAGCCCTGAGGAATGCAGCCAGCCTTCTATAGATTGAGACCTCTGAAACCTTGAGCCCTCTGAAACCATGAGCCCTCTAATAAATTTACCTCGTCTAAAATTTTCTGCTCAGATCTTTTAGGCATAGCAGAAAACTGACTAAGACAGCATTGGTAACCATCCTATATCATCGAGCTTACTGGAATGTTGCTGTTTTCCATCCCTAAAACAGGACAGGTCTCAAGAAACAACACATGTGGCCAAACTTTAGGCAATTGTCTTTGTATTACATGCCTCCAAATACAAATGGTCTCACTTCAGGCTATTATCTAAAAATTGTCCCTTTCAAGATAAGGCAAAATCTAAGAATTTCTTGCCATTTAGATAACCAACTGGATCGTGGATCATGGAAATGGCATCCTACAAGCTTGGCACAACTACACAAACTCTTTGAAAGACAAGTTTTGCCAAAACTCGCCCAAGAACAAATAGAAAATCTAATTTGTCTATATGTATTAAAGAAATTGAATCGATGATTAATAAACTTCCAGACTAGAAAACAGCAGGCCTACATAGGTTCCCTGATAAATTCTTCCAAACATTTAAGGAAGTAATAATATTAGTTCTCTGTAGTCTATTTTAGAAGACAGAATAAAATGGGAAGTATTCCCTTTGTTTCTATGAGGCCAATCTTTCCCTAACATAAAAACCACCAATGACTTTATTAGAAAACAAAAAAACAAAACAAAACCACACTGTGGGGGAGGGGGTGGCATACACTTGAAATCTTAGCACCTCAGGAAGCTGAGGCAGGAAGACTTCAAGTTCCAGGGCAGCCTAAGCAATTTAGGTCTGGGGAGTTAGATCAGTGGTGGAGCACTTCTGGGTTCAATCTTCAGCACCTCAAACAAAAAGGACAGAAAGAAAGAAAATAAATGTGTAAACAACCATGGTTTAAAAAAAAATCTCAAATCAGCAAGAATCATCTTAACATAGGTATAATTGGAATAGCAGAAGTTGAAAGATAGGAGCAGAGAATAGAAAGAACCTTTTGAAAAATAATGCCTGCTTTTTTTTTTTTTTTTTTTCCAAATTTGGTAAAGAACTGTAAGCCCACAGATCCAAGAATCACACAAAACTCTGCAGAGGATAAGTACAAACAAAACCAAACTGAAGCTAATCATAATTGAATTGCTAAAAATCAATGACAGGAAGAAAAAAAATCTCAAATCAGCAAGAGGAAAAATAAATTATGTACAGAGGAACAAAGATGAAAAATGACAGTAGCAAATCAGGCAAGCCAGAAAAAACAGAAAGACATCTTTAAGGTGATAGAAACTAAACCTGTCCATGTGGACTCTTGTGTTTAGTGAAATATTTTTCCAAATGAAGGCAAAATAAAGTCTTTCAGATGAAGGAAAAAAGAGAATCTTGCTTGGAGATCCCAACTCTGAAATTGTTGAGGAAAGTTCTAGTTCTTTCCACATACCTACTGTACCCTTCTGGACACTGAGACTGCAGCAGTAAACAAGAGAGACCCCTAAACTTTCTGGTTTTCCGCACTTTGAATAATTTGGGCACAGAATTTGAGTCAGACAACTAACAAGAAGGATGACACCTGAAGCTTTGATGTTTACTTGAAGTAGACAGTAAATTGATAATGGCTTTCCTACTGGGTTCAAAGAAGTAACTCACTTTTAAGAATTCTCTTCTGAAAGTGATCAGAAGTCCAGGCATATTTGGAAAAGAAGGGAGAGGAAAAAGAGACAAAGAATTCTTCATTTCTATATTCCTTCCTTAGGGTAGTTGATAATTAGCATATTATTTGAAATTGGATGCGTGATTTAATAGTATCAAAACTTAAAAAAAAAAGTATTTTCATAACAAACAAACGTGCTATTTTCCTCCTTTGTAATTATAACAAGTTTCAAATGTTATTAAAATTAACATGAATAATATACTATCATTCCCTTTTACAGATGACTAAATAGTTTTATTTTAAAATTAAATTTTTTACCCAGCTAACCACTGTAAATTCTTTCAATGTGTACAGCTGCATCATATTCATACTTTATTAGCCATTATCGTGAGTTGAGTACCAAATTCTAGTGGACATCTCCAAGAGAAATATTGGCTTCTACAACAGACTTGGTCATCAGTCTGAAGGTGTTGCTTAAGACTGTTTTGGAATCAGGTTGCTAGGAAACTCTGACCTTTTGGGACTATCAAGATTTAGCTACTTTTCTTCCAATCTTTAAGAGTTAGGTCTAAGTAAATACTTGTAATGGAGAAGCATAAGAAATCCTTGAGAGAAGTAGTCAAATTTTAAGGTGGACTGGAATATGTTTTGATACAGGGGTAACTTATCATTAGGATCTCAAAATATTTCTCATTATATTATATTCATCACTTTAATGTATAGAAAGCCAAGGCTAAAATCCTTCTGTAAAATGTTTTGTAAGACTCTAAAGAATTTTGAACAGTGTGCCCCACTTTAAGCAATCTTGTCAGAAAGATCTGCAAGAGTAGCCATCACTTTCCTGGGGCAGAAGGATAATCAGAATTGCCAAGAGACAAATTAGAATTGCCAAATGACAAATTAGGATATTACCTGGGAGAGATCTCATTTATAGTGAAATCTCTTTTGTATATTGAATTGATCCTCAATACATAGAAATTACCTCTTCAATGATCAATAATCAATTAAAAAGACAATGCAAAAGACCACAAGAATCAGATGTTTGGGGCCTTCTGTCTTTAGAGAATATAGATGTGCCAATTTGCTCCACTTTATATACATGTGTACTTATTTTTCTCAGGCAAGACTTTAGTGTCTTTGATCTAAAGGACTCCAAAAACAATTTAGAACATAACTTAACAATGGACAATTTCTTAGACTATTAAAATCTTGATTTATTTTGTTATGTATTTAATGTGATAACTTTGAAAAAAAATACATTTGGATTTGCTTATGTAGTTAAGATATGAGAAATGAGAGTAGTTTTTATTTTATTAGAGACTCATTTTGTTATGTGTTTACCACTCTGGCTTATTTAAAAGAAGATAAAACCATATTAGTCTTTTTTTTCTCTTGGCTCTTATACTTCTGGGGATCAAACTCAAGGCCTTACACATGCTAGGCAAGTGCTCCACCCCTGAGCTACATCCCCACGTGACAAGAATGTTGAAAGAGAAAATGTGGTTCTTAGCAGAAAAATCATACCAATTCATAGAAAAGTTTCACCATTTTCATTTATTTCTGTGAATACATTTTTATCCTTAATATCAATCGAATCTTCTTGTTTCTAAGATACATAGTAGACACTATATCTAAGAGGGGAGGCTGACACATGTATAAATACCATAATCCCAATCCATGCAAGGGTGTGATTTTAGCTAGAGTCTTTCATGCTCCCTAATTGAATTCATTACAACAAAGACTTAGATAAAAGTTAATGACTGCATCGATACCTGAATGTTAAATAAGTATATTATTATTATATATATTTACTTACATATTATTATAAACATATATACTTAGATAATGCAGGCTGGGGTTGTGGCTCAGTGGTAGAATGCCTGCCTAGCACATGTGAGGCCCTGGGTTCGATCCTCAGAACCACATAAAAACAAATAAAATAAAGATATTGTGTCCAACTACAAGTAAAAATAAATATTAAAAAAATACTTACATAATGCAATTCCCAATTTAATTAGCATGGAATTTATCTGGATAAATGAAGAGTTTGAGGGGATTATATAAATGAATTTTATTTATATAATTGTGAGAAAAATATCATACATATCCCAAAACAAGTGCCAAACATAACAGAGGAGATACACTTCATTAAATAAAAAAATAAAAATTTTTACAAGATGATAAAAAACCAATGAGGGACTGAGGTTGTAGCTCAGTAGTAGATCACTTGCCTTACATGCATGAGGCACTGGGTTCAAATTTCAGCACAACATAAAAATAAATAAAGATATTATGTCCACCTACAACTAAAAAAATTTTAAAAAAAGAAAGATAAAACTAATGCAAACTGAGATTTAATATATGTGATAAAATTTAAATATCTGTGCCTTTAAAACAATATCAGTAAACATAAGTTTGATCTCCTTTTTAAAAAGCAATCAAAGGAAATAAACAAATTATAAAAGTTTGTAAACAAATATCCCATACATGCAACAAACAAACTGAATTTCACTATTTAAAATGCAAATCAAAACAAAGTATGGCACTTTTCACTTAAATGAGATTAGCAATTACAATAATAATCATATCAGAGTTGCCAAGGATGTATGACGCAGACTTTCTCATTGATTGCTTTTCAGTCTCTAAGTTGGTTAAAACAATAATAGAACAAAAAAAGCAACTTTAAAGCCAAAAAACAAAGGCAATATATATCAATAGTTTTCCTATAACAATTCTACTGACAAAAAAAAAAAAAATCAGAGAAATCATCCCTTTCATAATAACCTCAAAGAATAAAATACCTGGAAATTAATCTAACCAAGGAGGTGAAAAATCTCTCAGTGAAAACTAGACACCTTAGAAGAACAATTAAAGACCCTAGAAGAAGGGAAAACCTCCCACGTTCTTGGATAGATAGAATTAATATTGTCAAAATGGCCATACTACCAACAGCAATATACAAATTCAACACAACCCCTATCAAAATACCAATGACATTCTTCACAGAACTCAAAAGCAGTCCTTAAATTCATTTGGAAGAATAAGAGACCCAGAATGATCAAAGCAATTCTGAGCAAAAAGAGAAATGCAGGAGGCTTCACAATACCTATTCTCAAATGATACTACAGGGCTATAATAACGAAAACAGTATGATAGTAGCATCAAAAGAGACACAAAGGTCAATGGAAAACACAGATATAAATTTGCAGCCTTTTGATACTTGAAAAAGGTGCCAAACAGAAGAATGAAATTAGATTTCTATTTCTCACCCTGCACAAATGTCAAAATTAGAGACTTAGGACTTAGACCAGAACCCTTGCAACTGCTAGAAGAAAACTTAGGATCAGCACTCCATCATATAGGTGCAGATACTGACTTCCTCAACAAGACCGCTAAAGCACAAGAAATAAAACCAAGAATCAATAAGTGGTATGGCATCAAACTAAAAAGCTTCTGCACAGCAAAGGAAACAAGAGTATGAAGAGAGCCTACAGAAAGGGAAAAAAAAATCTTTGCCAAATATTCCTCTGAAAAAGATTACTATCCATAATATATAAAAACTTAAAATACTCAACACCACAGAACAAATAACCCAATTGATAAATGAGCAAAAGAACTAAACATTTCTCAAAAGAAGAAACAAATGTCCAACAAATATGTTAAAAAAATGTTCAGTATCTCTAGAAATCAGGAAAATGCAAATCAAAACATTGAGATTCCATCTCACTCCAGTCAGAATGGCAATTAGAAAGAACAGAAATAATAATAAATGCTGCTGAAGATATGAGGGAAAAGGCACGTTGATATATTGTTGGTGAGGCTGAAAATTAGTTCATCCACTTTGGAAAGCAGTATGGAGAGATTACTCAAAAAACTAAGAATAGAGCCACCATATGACCCAGCTATCCCACTCCTCTGTATTTATCCAAAAGAATTAAAATCATGTCTATAGCAATACAGGCACTTCAATGTTTATAGCAGCAATATCACAATAGTCAAATTATGAAATCAGTTCAGATGCCCATCAATAGTGAGTGGATTAAGAAAATACGGTGCATATTCACATTGGAGTTTAGCCATAAAGTAGAGTCAAATAATGGCATTTGTCAATAAAGTAGATGGAACTGGAGAACATTATCCTAAGTGAAATGAGGCAGACTGAGAAAATCAAGGGTTGTATATTTTCTCTCATGTGGAAGATATAGCAAAATAAGGGAAAGAAGGAGGTGGAGGGTTGGATATCATAAAGATATAGGGAAGATAGTGGAGTAGAAGGAGAACTAGAGGGAGGGAAGAAGGATGAGGAAGGGGAGAAAATAAGGAATGAATTTAACAAAATGATGTTTTATGTATATATAAAAGTACCAAAGATTGTTTATTGTTGCCTTAGCATGATCCCTGCCCTATGTATACCTTGTGCAGTCCCCTGCAGTCTGCCATTGTGGTCCTTGGGACTGATCTGATGCTAAAAACCCTTAACTATCCATACCCCATCTGATAGAGAAAGGACTTTGTATTATTTATCCTAACTTCGCCGTCTTTCAGCAGGAAGGAGCTTGACGATATTGTGGACCATGTTTCCATAGAAACAGAATATGGAAATTGACAGTGGGGAAATGTAACAGTGGTCTACTTTGTATTTAGCCCTTGCTGCTCTGCCACTGCAACTGATTTTTACAATGGACATGGTTCTTTCTTTTCCTCTCTTCCTGCTTCTCCCTAATCTCTCCCCATCCCTAATCGCAGGGGAAACGGTATTACCTTTCTTCTTCATTTTAGGCAGAATTATTTGTCCTTGAGTATATACCCACCATAGGAACAAAGTAATCCAGACTTTGGGGATAGTAACATAGATGTCAGAAATGATTTTCTTCCAAATTAACAAGTGAATTACAACTCCAACAGAGAACATGTGGAATGTAGCCTCTGAATCACTTCTTTAAAAGCCCCATGTTCTGCAAAAGAGGAGAATCACAGCCTCTGGGACAGGAGATCCTTGTGTTTCTCCTTTGCTAGCAAAGCAGTAAAACTTCCTTTTTCTCAACAACAACAACAACAAAGGGAATTTCTTTATGTATATATAAAAAGTACCAATCAATAATAAATAAATGAATGAAAAGAAAATAGAGTCAAGGAAGAAGACTAGGGGAAGGGGGTAAGAAAGAGAAAGTGGGGGGGAAATGGGAATTGAAACCAAATTCCTTGCATGTATGATTTTGTCAAAATGTACCTAAGTGCTATGCGTAACTATATTGCTCTAATTAAAAAAAAAAGGAAGATAGTAGACAAAAATTTCCTTAAACTAAATGATCATAATCTTTGACACTGCAATTCTACTTTTAGGAATTGTTCTTAAAGAAGATAATTGTGAAAATGTTTACAAAGTAAGTGAATCCTAATGCAAGAATAGGGGTTTGAGCAGGGCATGATCACACATGCCCGTAATCCCAGCAACTCACGAGGCTGAGGCAGGAGAATTGTGAGTTCAAAAACAGCCTCAGCAACTTAGTAAGGCCCTAAGCAAGTTGGTGAAACCCTGTCTCTAAACAAAATACAAACAAGGACTGGGAATGTGCCTCAGTAGTTAAGCCTCTCTGAGTTCAATCCCCAGTACCAAAAAAAAAAAAAAAAAAAAAAAGGAGTTTGAAGAGGGGGGATCTCTGCTCTGCCCCAGTTTCTTGGAAGGCCCCAGCTCTGAAACACTAACCACTGCACCATAATAAAGAAGGACCAGAAAGAAACCACAGGCGAATTAGCAGAAAACCTTTAAGTAGTTGTGTAACATTTTTACAAAGGATCACTTTTTATGATCCTCTTTCCATATATGGCATGCAGATCTATAATGACATGAAAAAAAGTGATCCACAACCTATCAGAAAATGGAAAAAGTGATTACAGGAGAACATATACAAAATGATCCCTTTTATTTAAAGTTGCATGTAGGTGAGCACAAGTGTACATAGTGAGTATCCAGAGGCACGTTCACCAAAACTTTTCTGTGTTTATTTGAGTGTGATATGTTTTTTTGAACATTCTTATTTCTTTTTGCTGTGAGCTTGGTATTGCTTCTTTTATAATCAAAATGAGTAACAGGTCTATTTCAAAATTAGAAGCAGAAATGATGAATAACAATCATTAGGAGGGAATGATAGGCAACACCCATGGAGAGAGTGATAAAGTTCATTAGAAGCCATGTGCAGACTTTCTGTAGATCCCTAACAAGCTAAAATTGAGTGGAGGCCTTCAGATTTAAACCTCACTGCAAGAGGACTGCAAACCACTGTTACTAATTAGAGTTGTATGAAACTACTAATTTTCACTTCATGACTATGCATGTACTGAAGCTAGAACTGCAAGGGACTCAGCAGTTTTGGTTAGATTGGAGTTTGTCACAATGTTTAAGTAGCTTGGATTTAGAAGACTTGAAGTCCCGGAATCTTGTTTCGTTTGTTCCTACATGGCAAAAGCAAGAGGATCAGCAACAAGCTACAATTCACAAATTTGAAAGTGGTACAAAACAAAACAAAATCATGACATTCAAGGATTGTGGATTTCATAAAAGAGTAGTAAAATTGTCGGTAAGCCAAACTGCAGTGTAGACTTTTTCTTCAGGATATCACTTAAGAAAACCATTGAGCTCTGAAGAGTGGAGATTTTATTTATTTAGGTACTGGAGATTTGAAACTTGCATGCTATTTTAGTTGGCTTTTGCATCACTGTGACCAAAACATCCACAAGAACAATTTATAGGAGGGAAAATTTATTGGAGGCTCATGACTTCAGAGGTCTCAGTCCGTAGGTGGCCAATTCCATTACTTTTTGCCCAAGGTGAGGCAGCTAGCTCATCATGACAGAAGAGCTCAGAGGAGAAAAGCTGCTCCCCCCAGGGCAGCAAAGAAGCAGAGAGAAAGAGGGGGCAGGGGCCACAGGGAAGATGCCCCCTTCCAGGACACAGCCCCAGAGATCCACCTCTTCCAGCCATGTCCCACCTACCTATTGTTAACATCCGGTCAGTCCATGCAAACCAGATGGACTGCTTAGGTTACAGCTTTCATAATCTAAATATTTCATCTCTGAATATTCCTGAATCAGCAGGAGCTTTTTTGGGGAACACCTGATAATCAAACCATAACTTTACCACTAACACATATCCCCAGTCCCTTTCTTATTTTTAATTTTAAGAAAGGGTCTCACTGCATTGTTGAGGCTGGCCTCAAACTAGCAGTCATCTTGCCTCAGCACTACTGCATTCAGCTTATTTATTTACACATTTGTTTATTTTTTGTGGTACTGGGAATGAAACTTAGGGGTGCTCTACCACTTAAGTGTCCACAATCTTTTTTATTTTTTAATTTGAATTTGGGTCTTGCTAAATTGCTTGAGCTGGCCTCTAACTTTCAATCCTCCTGCCTTAGTTTACTGAGTAGGTGATATATTACAGGTATGTGCCACTGTACCTGGTTGAAGAGTGAAATTTAACTCAATTCAGTAAATACTTTCTGAGGACATATGATGTTGCGGGGTAGACACAAAGAATGCACAGTGTGTCAGAGAAAAATAACACTCAATAACATAAATAAATGTTCTTGCTTAAACAAGTATAAAATATTCTTAAAAGATAGAAATGGAGGGACCAATTATAAAAGTTGCAGAAATAAAATATACTATAAAATGCTATCTATTGAATTCATTGTTTCCATTTTACATTTATAGTCCTAAAACAAAAGTATTGAAAAAACATTCTCAGTTCCATAGAGACACACACACACACACACACACCTGTTATCTGTTAATTTTTCAGACATATCAGCAAATCTTGGATAAGAAGAAATAATTTGCCTCTATCTGAAGTTATTAGAACCTACTTCTAGACTCTACATGGGAAATAGGGATGGGAGAGTGAAAGGCAATTAGGATGTGGAATTAGAGTGCGTAAAAAGCTGAATTATGAGATATTCTAGGCTTCTGGGCTGTTTTCTCTTTAGGAGACTTCTTACTTTGAGTAAGAAGTATAGCGTCAAATCTTAAGCAGAAAGTAATCTTCAAGATGATTCTGTTTATATGTTTTATTGCAAAACCTTTTTAATCATTGTGATGACCAATGGTCCCTCGACCTTCACTTGAATTACACCATTAACAGAGGACTCACTAGTCTTTGATCTGTCAGTTTGATTTTTGAGTGACTTTGTATTTTTCTCCCTCATTCAGAATGCGATATATGAGTAGGACATTGGGAGACAGAATGGAAGATGCCAAGAAGGTAGTATGCTGAGACAAATCTATGACTTAAATCTAGTTATTTTATTCAAGTACTAGTAGTTTGGACTAGGGCAAGACACTCAACCTTTCTGAATTTGTTTTCTCTTCTTTAAACTAGGAATGATAGCAACCAGAGATACTTTAGTTAATTAGGGGAAAAATACTACTTAATTAGGGGAAAAATTAAGTCGGATTCCGAACCCATTCCTTTTTATGAATTAATGACACAATGTTTTATATGTAAAAAGTGAAATAATACAAACATTAGATGATAGCTTAATTATTTTAGAATGAAGAAAGTAGTTCTAAGCAAATCCCCAAATCCAGAGGCAATAAATAAATAAATAAATAAGATTGATCAATTGATTATGTGAAAATTTAAAAATCCTTTGTGCAGAAATAAAATGCATAAAGTTAGAAAAAATAAACGCATTGTATATAACATTGGAAAATGATCATCTTAATCTACATAACATTAAGAGAAACATCAATTCAAATTCTATAAAATTCAGAAAGGGATAAAGCACTTCATAGATAACTTAAAAATGTGATAAATAATGTTCAATGTCATTTGTAATTAAAGGAACAAAAAATATAATTATTCAGCTACCAAATTGTCAAAGTCTGAGCAATTTTGAGAAGCTATAGTGTTGCTAAACATGTGGGGAAGCAATCTCACAAGAAGTTGAATAAATTGATGAGACTTCTTTGAGCAACGATTCCTATGAAACCATGAAGTTGAAAATGTGACTTGCATTATGACTTGGCAATTCCACTTCTGTGTGTCTAGCCTAAAAATACATTCAGAGTTGCTCAAAGAAGCATAGACAAGGATGGCTTATAATAGCAGGAAACACAAAACAATTTAAATAAATAAGTGTTGAACTATTCACATAGGAGAGTACTATGTGGAATTAAAAAGTCTGAGGTTAAATTTTTTATGTATAAATATCAAATGTTTGCCAAAATGCATTGCTAAATGAAAACACATTGTATATACTATAATTCCCACTTATGCTTTGAAATAAATATACCGAAGTATATACATTGGTATATATGCAGATATTTTCTGGAAGGTTACATGAAAAACTACTGATTACTTTTTTGTGTGTGTGCTGGGGTTTGAATTCAGGGCTCCATGCATGCTAAGCACACACTACTATTTAGCTACATCTCTAGCCCCATATTTTTGGATTGTCTGTGGAAAAGAATATGCTCAAATAAAACATGGAAATGGATCTTATTAGATATTATTTTACATGGTTTATTTTATTTCATATTATTAAAATAACTGTCTAACATGAGTTTTTAAAGTCAAATGAAATATGCAGAGTTCCTTGTTGAAACAGAGTTCAATCTTTTTTCCTGTGCCAATGGAATGAGTTATTTCAAGAGATGTGTTTTTTTTAAGCTACAAATCTCTAGTTTTTTAATCTGTATATTTCCAGTAATGATCTCTGGATATATGAAGAAATGTCAACATCCCAGTCAAAGAATGAATGAAAGATTGAGTTTATTTCTCCTATTTCCATGGAGAACAGAATTTTCTATTAAAATGATTTGCCATTGGAAAAGTAATGGTAGCAACATTAATCAAGAAGATACAATGTAGACAGGGTTAGGGAAGTACAAAATCATAAGCATAGAGGACAACAATTATTAGAAGGCTTGGCACCACCAAATCTAAACTTAGGCTTTATTCAAATATTGAAGAAATAAGAATATTATTATTATTATTATTATTATTATTATTATTACTGCTGCAAGGGATTGAACTCAGGGCCTTATGCATACTAGGTAAGTGCTCCACCATGAAGCCATATCCCCAGTCCAGAACGAAATTAACAAAATAATTCAAAAATAATATGACAAAATTTAAACATAAAAATTAAAAAGAAAACATAAGCAACCTAGCCATATTTATCAGTCAGCTGCTCTACAGGAGGTTAATCTATTCCCATATCTATTCCCCTTCTTCCCACATTGTTTTGATACAAGTCTTAGCCATAATATAGTAAAATCTGTAAGCAATTCAGGATATCTTTAAAAGGCGAGGCATAAAAAATATTGCACACTTTAAGTGAATGTAATCAGTGTTTGGGAAATTTTGTAGGTAATTTCTAGAAATCAGTTGAGACAAGAAAAAGTAGAGTTCACTCCCTGAGTAAAAAACTGAAGTCAGTACAAACAAATCATTAAGAAATCACCCATCTGTAGAAGTAAGATATACTGAGAGCTATTTGGTAAGGACTTAACCAGAAAACTTAGAAATCTCCATGTCCAATTAACACATTTTTAATGAAGGAGAGTTGTAGGTGTTGTGGGCTAGGAGATTGCCGCAGTCTGGCTGCAGCAAAATAACAGGTGTGGGGGGGTGATGAATAACTTGTGTACGTTGATATAGCAGGAGTAGGAGCCGTTTATTGCAGGACAGGAGCAGTATTTATACATTCCACACAGCTTATCTAATTAGCATAAACTAGATACAGCAGTCAACCAATCAGGAATCTCCACACTTAATGACTTGCTTTTGTTACTTCTCAAACCACTCCCTCTGGCATTTTGCCAGGTACCATCCAGACTTGTTTACGAACTCTAACATTCCCCTGGCTAAATGCCAGGTGTTATTTTGACTTGTTTACAGACTCTAACAGGAGATAGCAGGCATTTATGTAAGCCCATGTAAGAACTTTGTTTATTACTTTGGTAAGATAGGAAGATCTGAAGAGTTTAGGATAGGTGTAACACTGCTTTTATTTTAACTCAGGACTTTTTTTTTGGCTGTTCTGGAGATTGAATCCAGGGTCTCATGCATGCTAGGCAAGACCTCTATTACTGAGCCACCATCTTACTCCTCCATTCCTATGATTTTATATGTTTCCTCTGGTTGCTGCTATTGGAAAATGATTATAGAGATTCTCGAGAGATCAGTTAGGATGGAGTTTCTCACACTTTACTGTGCATAAAACTCACAGAGCACCTTGTTAAAATACAGATTCTGTTTCAGTACACCTAGGAAAGGGACTGAGATTCTGCATCTTTAACAAGCTTCCAGGTGAGGTTTATGCCCCTGGGGTGCAGGTATAAGCTTGCTTAGTGAAAACTTAAAATATTCCAGGTGGATGTGGTGGTGCAAACCTGTAATCTCAGCAGCTTGGAAGGCTGAGATTGGAGGATTGCAAGTTCAAGGCCAGCCTCAACAATTTAATGAGGACCCAAACAATTTAGTGAGACCCTGTCTCAAAAAACAAAAAAGGACTGGGATATAGCTCAGTGGTAAAGTGCCTGTGGGTTAAATCTCCAGACCCAAAATATTAAATAATAATTAGATATCCAAGTAGAAGATGATGGGGCTCAAAATGATCGTGGTAAAAAAGAGTGGAGTTTAAAAAAAAATGGCAAGATGCTGGATTTTTTTTTTTTAAGTGTATCCCTGTGGTTTTGGAAAAAAAGATTTAAGAGAAGACAAGATTCACTGGTTTTTGGCTTGAGCAGTTGGAGGCATGGAAAGTAGGAAGCAGGAGCAAATTTTAGCAAAAAGTCAGAAATTTGATTTTCTGACATCTCCGTCTTGAGATGCCTGCTAAACTTGCAAACAGTGAAAATGAGGGGGTGATAGGACACACGAGTCTGAAGTTCAGAGAAGTGATTGGAAAGGCAGCTGAAATGTGTGAGTCTATAAATAGTATAGAATGCCAAGAGAATGGCTTAGATCAGTTAGAAGATGAGTACACTTCGATCCTCAGCACCACATAGAAGATGAGTACAGACAAAAATGAAAGGAGACTCTGGGACTGAGCATTGGACCCTCTCACCTTTCAGAAGTTAGAGAGAAGAAGAGGAAAGAGCAAAGAATACTTATGAAATAGAGTCCTGAATGGGAAGAACCAGGACAGTGTGCCATCTGGAATTTCACGAAGAAAGTGAGATCAGAGGACCAGGAAGAAGCTAACAATATCACATCCGCAGGCCTAGGCTTCTGGGAAGCTCTCAGAAATAATTTAAATTTGATCTGGAGGGGTTGGGGATGTAGCTCATGGGGGAGACCTTGAGTTGGATGGTGAATACCACATACTCAAAAATTAACAATAATGACATAAATAACAATAATCTGTAGCATTTAACACATAAATCAATATTTTGAGCCAGCACGCGGTTTCTGAGAACATTTAAGAGTGTTTGGTTCAAAGAAAGAAAACTACAGACCAATATCTCTAATGAACCTAGATGCAAAAATCCTCAATAAAATTCTGGCGAATCGGATACAAAAACATATCAAAAAAATTGTACACCATGATCAAGTAGGATTCATCCCTGGGATGCAAGGCTGGTTCAATATACGGAAATCAATAAATGTTATTCACCACATCAATAGACTTAAAA
>NW_025999943.1:5819928-5832659 GCF_001458135.2 Marmota marmota marmota
TGTAAATCAATGGATGTGTAACTGATGTGATTCTGCAATCTGTGTATGGGGTGAAGGTGGGAGTTCATAACCCACTTGAATCAAAGTGTCAAATATGATATGCCAAGAAATTTGTAACGTTTTGAACAACCCACAATAAAAAATTAAAAAAAAAAAAAAAAGAGTGTTTGGGAGGAAAAAGAATGAAATATTTTATAAAGTTGACATGACATAGTATCTATGAGACTCTATCCTTGATACTGAATTAGTCAACTCACTGGAACAAGCAGACTTTTGTAAATAATTAGGTTTGAGGTCTTTTCTTATTCTTCAAGTGATTGCTGACATTGAATAGTTATTTTTACATCATGTATAACTTAAAGCACATTTGTCCAATTAGGAAGCAAGTAGGTTTTTTATTATGGGTGTCATGTGCTCTGTCAGTACCATTGATGTCTATTTTTTCTTGATTTCCACTGTCTGATCTTGGTCTGTTCACCTGCCTGTGTTTCCTCATAGAGGAAGAGACCAGTTGCTGTCCTTAATCACAGTGACATTGAAGTGTGATTGCAGGCCTCTGGGAAGACAGCCGAGGAAATGTTTATGGAGATGACAGTACTAATAGGATGCCCTTGGCACAGATTCTTACTTTAGTTGACTCAAGGGTATGTCTTGTGATGCTAATAGTCTTTCTAACATTATGGGAAGGAGCTGGAGTGACTATCTTGAAAGTATTTATAATTAGTCACACACTTGGACCCATAAAAATGACATTTTCACTTCAGCTAAATCCTCAGTTTTTGATAGTAAGCAGAAGATACTTGACATTAGTTGGATTTTTGCATTATATTCTCAGTATAGTAAATAAGTATATTTCCATTGAGTGTTTTTTTGTTGTTGTTCTTTTTTATAGTTTGGCCAGTTTTGTTTATTTTCTAGAGTGGGGATGAAGGAAAGGATAAATTGGATCTTTTTCTTATTTTTCAGCCTTTGCATGATTTTTAAAAAATTAATTTATTATTTTAATTAGGTCTATATGACAGTAGAATGCATTTTGATTTATTGTACACAATTGCAGCACAATTTTTCATTTCTCTGATTGTACGTGATGTAGCGTCGCATCATATGTGCAGTCACACATGTAGCTAGGGTAATAATGTCCATCTTTCCTGCTGCCATACCCCCCATGTGTTTTTTTACTAAGTATAGATATGTGTTCTTTTTCTGAGTCTATAGACAATTGCCCCCATTCCCAATTCTGTAAGCTTTCTGAAATAAAATTTTATCATATGAATATGGAAGGTAAAAGAAAAAATGCGATCATTTCATTCTTTAAGGCTGAATAATATTCCATTGTGTGTATATGTATATATATATATATATATATATATATATATATATATATATATATATATATATCACATTTTCTTTATCCATTCATCTGTTGAAAGACACGAAGGGTGGTTCTATAGTTTAGCTATTGTGAGTTGAACTGCCAATCTCTATTTATTTATTTATTCATTTATCTATCTATTTATTTATTTATTTAATGGGTAGCGAGGATTGAACTCAGGGGCACATGACCACTGTGCCATATCCTCACCCCTATTTTTTGTACTTTATTTAGAAACAGGGTCTCACAGAGTTACTTGGTGCCTCGCTTTTCTGAGTCTGTCTTTGAACTTGTGATCCTCCTGTCTCAGCCTCCTAAGACTGAGATTACAGCCATATGCCATTGTGCCTAGCTTCATTTATTTTTAATTGGTGCTTTATAAATATACATAAAGGTAGAGTTCACTGTGATATACCTCGATTCTTATTCTTCTCGATTTCTATACTTCTCTCCTGCGTCCTGTGTGGGCTATGAATTTTGGGTTTCCCTTGAGTGAAATGTGCGGGCTGAGAAATACGGTGAAAAAAATCACACTACACAAATAATTTTAAAAAATGAGGGCGGGATGACTCTGTGACCTTAAGGGTCCTGCTTCCACACTGGAAGGAGAGAGAGAAAGAGAGCGAGAGAGTGCAAGAACCCATATTTTCTTTATTTATACAAAGGGGGCTTCAAAAGGATTTCTATGTTCTTTTGCCAAACAAGGTAGGAGATGGGCTATCAGAGCCTATTAAATAATGCCCAAGTCTGGGGTTATGAGAGCTGTCCCATTGGTAGAGCAAGGGCAGAGATCTTCTGCCTTGGGCAGTCTATACACAGGAATGCTGGGGATCATTCCCAAGGGGAGACATACACCCCCATTGCTTAGTACCAAGTAAAAGACCACTCAAGTAGTGTCACAGGTGGTGTACCACATTTATACATGCACATAGCAGAATTTTGACTAATTCATTCTGCATTGCCTCCTACTTCCTGTCTTTCTTCCCTCTCCCTCCATATCCACTGGTCTTCCCTTTGTCTTTATAATATGAGAGACAACATTTGACCTTTGACTTTCTGAGTATGATTTATTTCACTTAGCCTGGTGTTCTCCAATTTCATCCATTTTTTTTTTACTGGATTTCATTCATCTTTATGGATCAGTAAAACTCCATCATGGGTATATATACCATATTTTCTTCTTCTTTGTGTGTGTGTGTTTATGTGTGTGTTTGTGTGTGTGCGCGCACGCATGCACGTACCAAAGGATCGATCCGGGGATGTTTAATTACTGAACCACATCCCTAGCCCTTTTATTTTTTAGTTGTAGTTGGACACAATACCTTTATTTTATTTATTTATTTTTATGTGGTGCTGAGGATCGAACCCAGAGCCTCACACGTCCTAGGCGAGCGCTCTACCACTGAGCCACAACCTCAGCCCCCCTAGCCCTTTTAATTAATTAATTAATTTTTATTTTGAGGCAGGGTTTCACCAAATTGCTTAGGGCCTTGCTTTGAACTCATGACCCTCCTGCCTCAAGTGGGGATTTTCATTTTTATTTTTTATATATGCTAGCTAAAACCTCATGGTTTGTCACAGTACATCAATGCCCTCTGCCTGTCTGCAGACCTTTGCTTTGACTATTGCAAGCTTCAGTCACAGGTAAATCCCAGATGCCCTATGACGTCTATGGATGGCTGCAGCCCTCTGCAGCCACTTGAGCTGTTCCCACTCCAATATATGAGGAGACTCCTCCATGATTAACTAACAGGACACTGCACATGTGTGAGGTGCTTTTTTGTCTAATTAAGCTGACTTCCCCATACATTTATCAGAATAGTCCAGGTGCTGCTTCCCCTTATGCTGCAGCACCGAGCCTTAATAAAACTTCTTTCAGATGTTGTATTTTGCCTATTTATTTCTATCTTGAGTAGAGTACAATGAGCTGGTTGTACTAAAAGCTGGTTGTTGTTACTGAAAGTGGTCAGAGACCAGGATTGGTAACATTAAAGCCATCTAGCAGCCAGAGACTGGTGGGGGAGGAATAAAGAGCAATGGAGAGCTGGGAATTGCTAACTGCAACTGCTTGAAGAGTTCCAGAGAGCTGTTGATATCTGATGGCCCTGACTGCTAGGAGAAGGAGAAATTCTAATACTAGGAGCTGAGAGCTGCTGGACCTCAGAACTATTAACATTGAAGGGACATGCACTTTGCCTATTTCTGATTTATATCTGCATTGAACAAAAGAACAAATCAGCCGATTGGTAACATTTTTATTTCAAGTTCATTTCCAAATCTCTTAAATCATGATAACTCTAGCCCATTTTCAGATAAAAAAAAAAGTACTTCCTTTCCTTTCTTTGATAAAAATAGGGCTTAGAGGAGAAACATCAATTTTATCACTCTGAAAACACACAGACTCAAATTCAGAATTCATCCATATATCCACCCCCCCCACACACAAACACCATTTAGACGCCATGTTAAATCTTATTGCCAAAGAATACCGAGGATTTTTATATAATATATGTGAAATAACTGGTCTTTGTCAATTGTCCACAGTCTGCTTTTGCTTTCAAATCATCACTCTGTCAGATATTTCACAGTAAGTATACAGGCAGCACGAAGTCGATTCTCTTGTGTGTAAACACATATGTAACTGAAAGATTTTGTTAAGAGGTAATTAAACAAGAACTACTCAGTATTAGTAGGATGAAGTCAGGTATACCTTACCCAAAGAAAGCATCTCTAGAGACAAAGTATAATTGTGCAATGAGATTCACCTATATAGACAATACCAATATTAATAGAATAAAAAAGAGAAAGAGAGAAAAGGCAAGTTTTCTCAATGCATTTGTTTTGGACTGAATTATCTCAATAATTGTCTTAACTCTCCATTTCACAAAAGGAGCACTTTTTAAAACCAAAGTTGTGGTTTGGCAAGTTGCCAGTCATTTGGACAATAAACTAGACAATTCAAGCCATTTGCTGTACTTGGGATAGCAGGAAACTTGTAGGCCTGGCTGGATTGATGCCAATGAAGGACTGCAAAACGTTTATGTATTTGCAATTGATGGGTTAGATTGCTTCATCTTGACCCTCTTCTTATGTGCTTTGCTTTCAGTAAGATTCTTTTCTTCCAGGTGCTATTAACCTACCGCATGTGAGATATAATGTGGCTACAAGATATTCATGTCCTAGGAAAGCATTTTGTTTTCCTAAATCCCATGAAGTATGGAAAGGGATTCAGATGTATTATGATAAGTGATTTCTAAAAACAAATAAGAAAATAATAATTTTACTAGATGCAAAATCAAAGATAAATATAACCATATGTAGAAAACCAGTAAGTATCTGAGGATATTAAAAGTTGGTACATTGAGAGGGGAAAAAGCATATTCTCATGAAGTGAACATTGTTTTTGGAATTTTTCCCCCAAATTTAAAGAAGCTTAGAGTAAGGTATTTGTTTCCAGAAATTAACAAAATGAATCATACAGTTTAAAGCAAATACAGTTTAAAAGTTGCTTTTACTGATTTAAAAGTTGCCTTTACAGTAAGGAAATATTCTAGCAATTATTTCCAAATGAAGACTTCATTGTCTTGATGGGAAAGGGGAACTGGAAATTCACAAAATTTTGAAATCTGGATTTTTATTTTCCAGCTTTCTAAGAAAGATTAAATTTTCTAATAACTACTTTGGGAAGGGTACCTAATTAAAAAATCAACTTTTTCTAAACTTAAGAGACTTTTCTGTCATGTAAATGACAATAGGATAAAGGAAATAATATCAAATATAGAATAAGGTGGTATTGGTGGCTCATGTCTGCAATCTCAGCTATTTGGAAGGTTGAGGCAGGAGTACTGCAAATTTGAGACCAGCCTGGGCAACTTGGTGAGTCCCTATCTCAAAATAAAATGAAAAGGGCTGGGGTGTCGCTCAGAGGGAGACACTTGCCTAGCATGTGTGAGAACCTCAGTTTCATCCCCAGTAATTCAAAAGAAAAAAAAAAGAAATATAGAACAAATATTGTTTTAAAGATACAGATAATTTGCTAATTTCATGTTATCAAAAATGAATGGACTAAGTCTGGTTTAAATCTTTCATAAGAATGTCCTTTGAAAGATGTACATACAGCTGCTACTGGTCTGCATGAAGCTCCTTTTTTTCAATCCAAGACACTTTATTGTCTAAGAGATGTGGCTTTGTTTTTTAATAATCTTTTTTATTTCTTTCTTGCAATTGAAGATGCAAGTCAATATGTTCCTTTATTATGAGCGAGTACACTCAGATTTTTATAAGAAGCACATGTTCTGAATTTTAAATTCAAATCATATTGTTAAGAAACATCCTTTAACTCAGTTTTTTCTTCTTGTCTTCCCTCTACCCTTTATTCTAGTTTCATTTCCTTTATTATTCACAGATCTGCTTTCATAGATTCCCATTCTTATGGAATATTATGATATTCCAAAGCTAAACCACTTAAATCCTCTCCTGTTAATGGAAATGCCACCCTCCCGCCCCCCAGTATTAAAAAGGACATTGCCCTTGACATGAGTAACTCATTCTAAATTTCCTCCCTCATTGTTTTACTTGCATTTTATTTTCTCACTGCCCACATTTTTCCTAAAATGCCGTTTATAGTTTCCTTTCACAGTAACATTGTCAATATTTTAATACCTGTTTTTTTATATGGTGTTTTACAGTTTTATAAAGCATTTTCATTTCTTTGGCTTATTTCTCATATTTTGTTGCTACTGAATGTATTTATCAAAACTTCATGTAGAAATGTGTCATCAATGATGCATACATTGTTGAAGACCATTTATTGCTGGAAATAGTTTCAACTACTTGCAGAATTATATTAATCTTGACGTTTAATCATTTCTGAAATATATTAATTCTAGAATTCAAAGCTATAAAGCATTAATTGATGCTGTGCTTTTTCATCTCAATTTTACATATTTCCCTACTATTCAAGGCATTGCTGGTTTCAGTGTAGAAAAACCATGCTAGAATGTTAGCTACTTTAATAGGTATTTCTTGGGAATAGTTCTGGCTGTGCATATGTGCACACTGGACCTATTTTACACTGAATGCTGAAATTATGAGTGTAACATTAACGCTCTTTGGTCTATACCCAAAGGACTTAAAAACAGCATACTACAGGGGCATAGTCACATCAATGTTTATAGCAGCACAATTCACAATAGCCAAACTGTGGAACCAACCTAGATACCCTTCAATAGATGAATGGATAAAGAAACTGTGGTATATATACACAATGGGATATTACTCAGCAATAAAAGAATATAAAGTTATGGCATTTGCAGGTAAATGTATGGAGTTAGAGAATATTATGCAAAGTGATGTAAGCCAATCCCCAAAAAGCAAAGGCCAAATGTTTTCTCTGATAGATGGATGCTAATCCATAATGTGGTGGTGGGGGGCATGGGATGAGTGGAGGAACTTTGGATGGGGCAAAGGGAAGCAGGGGGAAGTGAAAGATGGTGGAATGAGATGGACATCGTTACCTTAGATACATGTATGATTGTATGAATGGTGTGACCCTACTTTGGGTACAGAGAAGTCAAAAATTGTGCTGTATTTGTGTACAATGAACCAAAGAGCATTCTGCTGTCATGAATAACTGATTAGAATAAATAAATAAATTAAAATTAGAAAATTAATATGTTTGTATACCAGAAGGATACTTATCTTCTTTAGTGTCAAAGAGTAGCATCTCCTTAGCAAGGGAAAGACAACATTTCTTTTTTCATTTTTATATGAAAATAAATTACTATAGTTGACCTTCATTGTGAGGTAGGACAAAGTGAATTGAGAGTTGTCCATTGTTATAGTTTGGATCTTTAATGCCCCCTGAAAAGCTCATGTGTTAGGCAATGCAGGAATGTTCAGAGGCAAAAGGATTAAATTATGAAAGTTACAGACTCATCATTGTATTAATCCTTTTGATGAATTAATGTGAATGGATTACTTGGTGGCAACTGTAGGCAAGTAGGTATGGCTGGAGGAAGTAAGTCACTGGAGAGATGACTTTGGGAACTGAGTCATCCCTCCCCCCCCCCCGCCCCCACACCAGGCATGCCCTTCATCATGATGTTCTCCCTCACCTCAGGCCCAGAACAATGAAGTCAGCCAACCATGGACTAAACCTCTGAAATTATGAGCCCAAAATAAACTTTTCTTCCTCTGAGTTGTTCTTGTCAGGTATTTTGGTCATAGGAAGGAAAAGCTGACTAATACATTCATAATAATGAGCATGGCTTGTGATATTTTAGAGATCTTTTATTTTACCAAAATTTGAGAATGATTTTCTCATAACTGAAATCTCTTTTTAGACACTGAAGATATTCTGCCTACTATCAGAGTTAATGTGAGATGAGATTACCCATGATAATATGCTGATGCTTAGTACTTGTTTTTTTTTTTTAATTTTTTATTGTGGGTTGTTCAAAACATTACAAATTTCTTGACATATCATATTCCACACTTTGATTCAAGTGGGTTATGAACTCCCACCTTCACCCCATACACAGATTGCAGAATCACATCAGTTACACATCCATTGATTTACATATTGCCATACTAGTGTCTGTTGTGCTCTGCTGCCTTTCCCATCCTCCCCCCTCCCCCCTCCCCACCTCTCCCCTCCCCTCCCCTCCTCTCTCTCTACCCCCTCCACTGTNTAGCTGGGTCAAATGGTGGCTCCATTCCCAGCTTTCCAAGAAATCTCTATACTGCTTTCCAAATTGGCTGCACCAATCTGCAGTCCCACCAGCAATGTTAGTACTTGTTTTTTAAATAATTTTTTTCTGAGCATTTTCTTTTATTCTACATTTATAGAATTTTTTTTTCTGAGGTAAGTGTGGTGTTAAAAATTACTCCTAAACTTAGCATCTTGAACCATTGGTTATCTTGTTATTTCTGAGGGTTGGGTATCTGAAAACAAATAATTTGGTTGGTTTTGGCTCAGGGTCTCTCTGGAGATTGCAGTCAAGTTGTCAAGTAAGTTTGTAGTCTTCTCAAGACTTGCATGAGCTAAAGGATCAGCTCCAAGTTCACAAATATAGTTATTGGCAGGCTTTACTTCCTCATTATCTGTTAGTCAGAGACTTGCTATATGGCCAGGGTTCTTTGCCATATGGACCTTCTTATTGATTGATTCAGTGTCATCAAAAACTGGCAGACTCCAGGTGTGTGTGTAAGTGTGTGTGAGAAAGACAGAGGGTGGGGTGGGGGGAGTAGGAAGAAGAAGTAGTCTAAGACAGAAGCCACATTCTTTTTTAGAACCATCTCTCAGAAATATCATGCCATTACTTTATGTGTGTGTTTGTGTGTTGCAGGGGATTGAACCCAGGACCTTGTACATGTAAGGCAAATACTTTACCAACTGAGCTATATCCCCAGCCCTCATGCCATTACTTCTGCCATATACCATTGGTCACATAGAACAACCCCGGATGGGAGGGGCCCACATAAGAATGTAATCACCACTAGGTAAAGATCACTGAGGGTCACCTGAAGTGTTGACTGCTGCAATAGAAAATCAGGCATTACAAAGATGTTCCTACAGGATAATAAAAATGTCCAAGTTAAAACAAAGCTTTTATTGGATTCCTCAAGTTGTTTTTCAATTCATGACTGTCTAGCTCTTCAAGAAAAGAAAATGAGGTCCACTTTACACGTACCATTTCCGTCAGCCATGCATAGAATTCTGGCATCACTTAGAGCATGTAATGCCTCCTGTATGATTCTTGATCATTCTCTGTTCCCTAGTGTTGTCTTACATAGCAGCCAAACCACAACTATAAAATGGAGAGTTGTGACTGCAAAGGCCTTTTATCTTATGAATGCAGGGATTTGGGAAAGTTCCATGACAGAGGAGTGTGAATGGTATCTTAAAATGAGCTTAAATGTAGTTGAAGTTTTTTTTTTCTTTTTTTTTTTAGGTAAAGTTTTTATTTACAAAGCAGTTAGTGGACAAGTGTATACTAATTGTCAGGAGAATTTTCTAAATTATTCAGTCAAGCTATTTTTTAAAAAGTTCATATAACTAGGAAAAAAAGCTCATATAACTTGGAATTTAAAGTAATCAAATTGATCATCTATTTTTTTCCTGTCATAAAACTCAATTTGCTGTGATATTCATTAAACTTCCGTAACATGTGTTTTTAACTCCATAGCATGGCATTCAGGGTCCTCTGGAATCGGATTTTTACCTCATTCAACAGCTCCATTTCTCAATTCCTGTGACTCATATTCAGTGATTCCTATCATTGAAAGTATTTTCACATATCTGTATATTCCTTGCTTTTTTTGAGCATGCATACATTATCTGATAGATGCAAAGCACGTATACTGTGCCAAGCCCCAGGGTTGGATGACAGGAGGCAATGTGAAGAAGCTGAACTAGTTCCTTCTTTTCCATGGTCTCCTTCGTCTTCCTCAGAGAGATATTCCTGAAAAACTAATTGTTCAAAAGCATATTAAATTGTAATTTTTAAAAATTATCTGCAGGAGGAGGACTGTGTGTTGTTATAATTGTATGGGGGGGGGTGTTGATCTCAAGTGTGTAGAAAGAAGGAAGATAACAAACTCTTCCATAAGGAAATTTTTAATTGTCTGAGGTTTACATGAATCTTGGTCCAGGTAAATACACAGGTGGTTTAGTCAGCTTTTCATTGCTATGACAGAATACCTGAGGGAAAAACAACTCAGATGAGGAAGGACTTATTAGAGCTCATGGTTTCGGTCTGTGGTAGACTGGCTCCATCGCTTTGGGTCTGAAGTGAGGCAAAACATTATGGCAGAAAGGCATGGCAGAAATGGCTACTCAGCTTATGGCAGCCAGGAAAAAGGCAGGGGGCACCTGGGAAAGATACAGTACCCAAGTGCATACCCCCAAGGATCCACTCCTTTCAACTAGGCTCTACCTCCTCCAGTTTCCACCACCTCCCAACAGTCTATACAGCCATGAATTTATATGCAGCTATGAACCACAGATAAATTAAGGACTTTAACCACATTTAAGCTCTTTTTAAGACACCATTCACACTCCTCTGTCATGGAACTTTCCCAAATCCCTGCATTCATAAGTTGTCTAGGTCAACATCATCATGATTCAATCCCTCCCCCAAAACCCACCTGAACTTTGTGGCACCGGGAGCTAAGCCTTTAACACATGAGCCTTTGAGGCACATTCCGTCTCCAAACCATAACAATAGGTATGCCTGAGATTGTTCTTTCACATGCTGTTAAGTTAAATGGAAATTTCTAGAGTCGAGTGCCAAGTTCAAAATATTATGTTGTTACACTTTGAACATTGCTTTAAACGTGATGAACTCCAACAAACTCTGCCCCCCAAATAAGTAAAATTAAAGTTTGTGAATTTAAATATAAAATTAAACATAAGTTCATATGTGTCTTTATTATAAGTAACACATTTATTTATATACCAAATAAGCTTTTAAGTAATGTATAATGGAGAATGAGCCTTGGAATCAAGAGAGGTTTGGCTTGAATTTTCACTTTGGGTTGAATTTTCTCTCAGGGGAAGAATCTGAGTCTTATTAAGATAGTTGATTGTTCTGTAAAATGGGAACAATGGAACATACTTTGAAAGCTATTGAGACAATGAAGATGAAGCATTTACCAACATCTGGGGTCATTGTTGGTTCTCAATATGTGGTGGCTATCATCATCATCATCATCATCATCACCATCATCATTGCTGTTATTATTTACTAAGATAAAAAGTAAACCAGATAAGTTTGATCCATAGTGATTGTTCTGTAATTCAGTAGAGAGAAATATTTATCAGAGTTTCAATATCTCAATACAAAATCCTACAACTACATTTGAGATTAGAATTATCCAAGACTACTTGACTACTGTGTGCCCTTTGGAGAGTGTTGTAATATATTCTAATTCAATAATTAGAGGTATTGAAGAACCACAGATTATGCATAAA
Source organism: Marmota marmota marmota (assembly GCF_001458135.2). NCBI lineage: Eukaryota > Metazoa > Chordata > Mammalia > Rodentia > Sciuridae > Marmota > Marmota marmota. The sequence continues at coordinate 5,831,277 of NW_025999943.1, forward strand.
AGAACAGGAAATGACTAAATAGCTTGATTTTGGTAACTTGTATTTATGGTCATGCTAACATATGTAATTAGAAACTATTTAGTGAAATCTGTAGTGGTGGGAATGGGTAGTAGGGAGAAGGAGGAGGGGGATTAGAGGACATTAACAGCCAGCACTGCCTGAGATCTTGGCCTTCATTCTGTGGGTGAGACAGAGAGAATGCAAGGTTTAAAGTAGAGGTGTAGCATGGGCAGGTTTGCATTTTCGATGGCTGATTGGGAGAAGGGGTAGAACTTAGACTCAATGAAGCAGAGAAGTCAGTTAAGGGTACCTTAATATGCCAGTGAAAATACCAGAAAAACTGAACTGTCAAAGAGGTCGCAAAGCAATAAGGCAATAAAAGCAAAACAAAACCAAAAAGTGGTGGTAGCCTGAAACAAGGTGGAATTAAATTGAATCTTTAGGAATAAAATAATATCATCGGCAAAGGGTTTTTTAATGAATTTGGATGGAGGAAAGGTAAGAACACTGTTTAAGGAAACAGATGAGTCAAAGGTAGTGAGTCAAAGATAGTATTGAGAGGGGCTGGGGTTGTGTGTCAGTGTTAAGGCGCTTGCCCAGTATGTGTGAGGCTCTGGGTTTGATTCTCAGCACTGCAGATAAATAAGTGAATAAAATAAAGGTCATCAACATCTGAAAATACATTAAAAAAAGATAGTATTGAGAAAGGGTATGGAATATTTAAATATATATGTGTGTGTGTGTGTATATATATATATATATATATATATATATATATATATATATATATTTCAAGGGGAAAATTCAAGCAGAAATGGTGATTAAATGGTTGGTGGAGGTAAGTAAAGATTTGGGATAACTCTGGGATGATGCCACTTTTGAGCAATGGAGCATAGCAGAGAAATGCACTTGTAAGGGATGTTTATGATTTTTATTTAATGAAGTTTGTTGATTATAAGTGATGTGTCTCTTCTGAAGATGTAAGTCAGGGAGATATGAACAGATTTGTGACAGCTCAGGTGATCTCAGGAGCGGAGGTTGATGTCTTCTAGGAAGCACGGTTCCAGTGAGACAGAGAAGGCAATGTCACCCTTGCCTTTGTTTTTAAATCTGTTTATTCATTAAGAACATCTTTTGCAGGGCATGGTGGCACATGCCTGTAATCCCGGTCGGTCCCTCGGGAGGCTGAGGCTGAGGCAGGATGATCAAAGCCAGCCTCAGCAATTTAGTGAGGCTTTTAACAACTTAGTGAGACCCTGTGTCAAAACAAAAAATTAAAAGGACTGGGGATGTGGCTCGGTGGTTAAGTGCCTCTGGGTTTAATTCCCGGTATCAAAAAAAAAAAAAAAAAAAAAAAAAAAAAAAAAAAAAAAAAAAAAAAAA
>NW_025999943.1:5832684-5841909 GCF_001458135.2 Marmota marmota marmota
AAAAAAAAAAAAAAAAAAAAAGAAAGAAAGAAAGAAAGAAAGAAAAAGAAAAGGAGGAAAAGGAATAGGAACATCTTTCAAGTGGGCTCTCTTCATGTCATCATTCCATGCCCGGATCCTGACCTAGGGGCTTATTCTTTGCCACAGAGCCTTCTGACAACCCTCTCTGCTCCCAGTTCCCTTCTCTAGCTCCAACAAAATAATTTTCCTTTTGTAACAAAAATCTGAGTGGTAATCATTTGATATGGTGATTAAAAACTTGCCACGCCTCTTCATCACTCAGTGTTTATAACTGACCTAGTAACAATATACAATGGCACTCATCTCACATTACGCCTTTCTCTGTGTCCAGTCCTGACCAAGATTGCTGCCCTCCCTGACACACATTATATGTTTATGTCCCTACATCTTTGCTTAAGCTATTGGCACTTATTAAAATATCCCTCTCTACCTTGGTGGTTGTATGGTGAGCTATGATTTAGTCTTAAGGGCCACTCAGATGTCATTCTGTGTTCTGGAATTTTCCTTGACCCCTGAATTCTCACTCTGTGCCCAGTGCAGCATTGTGTGTGAGTCTGTGCACATCTACTTATGTGCTCTGATTTGCTCACATGTCTTTTTCATCTTCATATAAGTATTCCATGGTGGGTACTTAAAAAGACAAGAACTGCTTGTTGAATTGAATATGACAATATGAATTTGGTAAAATTCTGTAGATGAATGTAAGGAAAAAAACCCCACTAAATTAAGTATGTGATTGTAAGGGGAGCAATTTAGACCAAGACCTGATTATTAGAGGTCCATATAGAAAGGTTAATCCTTTGCCAAGAATCAAGAATCAGGGGCTGGGGTTATGGCTCAGTGGTAGAGCACTTGCCTCATACATGTGAGGCACCGGGTTGGATCCTCAGCACCACATAAAAATAAACAAAATAAAGATATTGAGTCCATCTATAACTAAAAAAAGAAAAAGAAGAAAAAAAAAAAAGAACCAAGAATCATGAGAAATAGCCCTACAATTGTTCAAAGTTAAAAATTGAGTTAAACTAGAAAGGAGTCAGGAAAAAAACAATCTTTATCAACAAGTGAAGCTGAGCCAAGTGAAATTAATTAATGTGATACTGTGAAATTGTGCTTTTTTTTGTTACCCACAGTTAGCGTCATTATAAGGATGAGCCATTGCATCTACATGAACTTTAAATATAATTAAGAGTAAAGTTGTAACTGCTGGTTTATAATAATCATTAACCTTTTCCTGAAATAAATATCTCTTAGAAAAGTATCAGGAACTTTTGGTTTTCATATACTAAATAACAAAAAACATTTTTTTTTTCTTTTAGAAACAACTTTACAAGGATTATATATAAGTTTTTTAAGATGCATACACATATATGCACACAAAACTTAATAGAAAATGAAAACATAAATAAAAAAGCAGAAAATCTTTATAAAACAATTTCATCACTTTCTCTAGTTATAAATTATACATATTCACTGTAGAAAAATTATAAATCATGCCCACGCTTAAAGATAATGGGGAGTGAGGATATAGTTCAGTGGTCAGGGGCTTGCCTAGCATGTCTGAGGTCCTTGGTTTGATGCCAGGAACTGGACAGAATTAAATAAATAAATAAATAAATAAAATAAAATGACCCCAAATTTTATCACCTAAAGTAATAGATTATTTTAAATGTATCTTGTAATTTCCTTTACATTTTCCTTTATATTCTCTCTCTCTCTCTCTTTTCCTTTTTGTGGTACTGGGGATTGAACCCAGAGGTGCTTAACCATAGGGTTACATCCCTAGCTCTTTTGGTCTCTCTAAATTGCTGAGGCTGGCCTTGAACTTGTGATCCTCCTGTCTTAGCCACCCAAGTCACTAGGATTAAAGGCATGATCCACTGCCTCTGATCATGTATTTTTTTTAATGAGAATTAGATACTATATGTCATTGTATATTTTTAATATTTTTTTTAGTTGTCAATGGACTTCATTTATTTATATGTGGTGCTGAGAATCGAACCCAATATCTTACACATACTAAGCAAGCACTCTACCACTGAGTGACAACCCCAGCCCTGTCATTGTATATTTTGATTTTCAAGTTTTCTATGACAAAGTATGTAATACCAGGAAACATTCATAAAATAAACTAATTTTAATGGCTGTGCAATATTTCATTATACTGTCATTTTAAAATATATTTAATAATTCTCTCATTTGAGCATTTGTGATATTTCTGCCTGTTAGTTATTAAGATGGCTTGCCGCCACTTTCTTACTGCTGTGCTCTTTGTGACTCAGGATGCCCTAGGCGTCTGCTTGTAATACTGAAAAATCCACTATGGCCAAAGTCATCAATCACCCTCCAATAAATACTTAAGAAGACTCCTTGCAACTTCAGGCAACTGATGATGGCAGACTTTGGAATTAGGTACATGTGGATTCAAATTCTGTCCTTACCACTTAGAAGCTCTGTGACCATAGGCAAGTTATTTAATTCTCCATGATTTAGTTTTTTCATCTGTAGAAAGGAACTCATGTTTACAAATGTGATTTACATAGGACTGCTGAAGAACTGGGTAAACTATATACCCCAAGAGTTTGGAGAAACACCAGGCTTCGAATCAGCACACAGTAAGTGATCATTATGATTTTCAAAGACATTTTTCTTCCCCCTCCACCTCTTCCTCCTCCTTCTTCTTTTTTTAAAATTCTCTCCTCTCTGGGCTTCTAGAATACTCTTTTCTACACCCTCTCTCACTTGTCTAATATTGCTTTGTAAAATATTTCTGTTGGTAGTTCAAGGTCCTCCTGTTGACCTCTGTCTAACTCTGTCTTCCTCATTGTCCACAGATGACTTTTTGTCATTTGTCCTTCCTTCCCAGCTGCTTTTGCGGATCCCTTCACAGGCTTATCCTCCTCTGCCTGCCCTTAAAGGCTGGCGTTCCTGGCACAGACAGCTTCCTCTTTCTACTCTCCTCTCTCCCCTGCTACTTCATTTGTGCATTAAGAATTCCACTACCAACTATGCACAGCTGATCCAGAGAGATTTCTTTCTGGCACAAATCTCCCCTCCGGATGTCAGACTCATATTTGGTATGAATCTATTTGCTATTACCCTACTGCCTATTTGATGCCTCCTCTTCAGTCCTCATGCCTAAAAAATGATGTTTTGGTCTTCTTCCCAAACCTACTGCTCTTTCAGTACCACCTGGGCATCCTTTCTCATCCCTTCTCCCTCATTACATCTGATCTGTTAACAAGACATTGATTTTTCCCTCCCAAATATTACTTTTTTTAAAATTAAAAAATCTTTTTTAAGTTGTAGGTGGACAAAATATCTTTGTTTTATTTATTTATTTTATGTGGTCCTGAGGATCGAACCCAGTGCCTCAGGCACTGGAGGCAAGCAATCAACCACTAAGCTACAACCTCAGCCTCCCAAATATTGCTTGAATCCATATAACTTTTCACCAACTGGTAGCCTAAACTACCAGCATGTCTTGCTTCAAATTTTAGTAACCCACCTGTTCTCTCCTTCGCTCAGAGCACCCGTAGTGCTTCCTATACTATGCATCCACAGTTGAGGTTTGACTGAGTCATTCCCCTGCTTTAAGAATTTCCCTGGCTTTTTGTTATTTTAAGGATGAAGGACAGGGGAAGGGACAATCTCTTTAGCATGGTCTTCCTCCAGTGTGTTGTTCTAGCCATATCTTTATATATCTTTATCTTTATCCCCTTCTTTCTCCAGTTTCAGTACTCCATTGTCCTGATATCTCATATTTCAAGCCTTAATCCTTTGCTTCTGTAATGTTCTGTGCTTAAAATGTGTTCCTTCTCAGACCCAACCTGCTTGGCAAATACCCAATTTTTACTCAAGACTCAAGTCAAAGACTACCTCTATACAGATCTCTGATCCAAACATTTCCCTCTTTGGCCTACTTGTTCATGGTCAAATTTTTGTCATATCATCTATAATATTTTATTGTGCTTATTCATTTTTATATAAATATATCTCTATTAGAGATTAAACTCCATATGGGTAAGATTTATAAAAACACCTGATATAGTAAACAGTACAGAATAACAAGGAAAGCTAACATCTGTCTGCACTTGGCAGCTTGAAGTGCTTTATAGGTTTTGGGTCCACTGACCCTAAAGCTCTCTTCTCAGGCACTTCAAGAGGACTGCTTGACAGACCAGGAAATGGAAACTGAGTGAGTTGAAGTAATTTGTCTGAGGTTGCACTGCTGACAAATAGTGACTTCAGGATCTGAAACCTGAGAAAAAGTAACCTCAAAGTTTAGTTTTAAGTACTTCCCCAATATTGCCATTCAGAGAAGGAACTAAAAAATATTTGCAATGAATTAATGCATTTCTTTCCAGGAAGGTGTCTTTGATGGCTTTCTCTAACCTCAGAAATTATCCTTCCCCTTTTATGTAGCGAAATATCCAATCCTTTGACATTGCATTCAAGTCCTTGTTTCCAATATGTTCCTGTTCACTGAGATTTTACTCTTCCTTACTAGGACTCCACCCTTTGATACTTTGTTTTCTTCCCCTTTTTACTCTTTTCCATTTTCATTCTGTCCTACAGTATCATTGCAAACTCTGTTATTTGTTTACCTAGAAGTGAGCCATCCCGTGTCCCTGCTCTGAATATCTTTCATTTGTCCCTCCACTCAGCTCTAATTGCTCTAGTCTGCTGTCTATGAACTGCATCGACAGTTCCCCCAACCCTCTGAATTCTGGTTGATTTCATCCATAGAAGGCACTGGCAAGAAATTAGGGAGTAGAAGGAGATGGTTACTATAATAATCTTTGCCAATATCCCCTATAAGACTGTTTGAGTTGTGTTTTAGTTTGCTTTCCCCCCGTCCCCCCCCCATGCCATGACCAAAAGACTGGAGAAGAACAATATTTAGGGGGAAAAGTTTATTTTGAGGCTCATGGTTTCAGAGCTCTCAGTCTATAGAAGGCTAACTCCATTTTCAGGACTAGACATGAGGCAGAACATCATGGCGGAAGAGTAGAGTGGACAGAAGTGATGTGATCAGGAAGCAGAGAGAGAATCAATTCACCAGATACAAAATACACGCCCCAAAGCACCAATGCCTACCTCCTGCATTCTAAGTATCTGCTCTACCATTTAGCTACACGGCCCCTCTACAGCCACAGCTCACCTGTCTTCAGTTACCACTCAGTTAATCACCATCAGACCATTAATTCACTGATTAGGTTAAGTCTTTTATAACTCAATCATTTCCCTCCAAATACTCTTGCATTGTCTCACACATGAGCTTTGGGGGACACCTAATATCAATATTATAACAAAAAGTTTGAGGAAATAGCTAAGTCCCTTGATAAAGACCGGATTCCAGCAAGTAGCCTTATTCATACATCTTTTTTTTTTTTCTTCCCTAGGTTGTAGTAACTACAGCCCCTTCAAGTTTAAGATGGTTAACAATTCCTGGATATTGCTGACTAAAAGAAATATCCTGTTCTTACAATTAGAATTTTATTGAACTATTCAGTTTGAGTATATCATTTCTGTCCTTTGGACGTGTGACAGATGACCCCACCATTCCTTTCAACCTTCCTAACAGAACCCTGCCTTATTCTATACACCTACTCTTCTGCAGCCAGCCCATGTGACACAGGGAAAGATGAGATTTATATTCATTTTCAGTGTGAGATGCTCACTGGTATTGACCAGTCATAAAATCTTTTCTCCCACTCTAGAAGCCAACATAGGAAATGAGACTTCAGACAATTAGGGAAAAATATTTCTCTAGTAACCGTCATCAGGCAGCCTGGGATGGCTACAAGGTTAAGTTATCCCCAATCAGGGAGGGTTTTATTTCATGGCTGAGGAATTTCTTTCTTTTCCTCTCTTTTCTGCTGGACATGAACAAAGCAGTTGATTATCTCAGTTGTCACCAGCATCTATTTTGTAGCCCTGAGGCCAGTCAGCACGAAGACACAACCTACCCGGAGAAGAGGGCTAAGAACACTGCAAGACAAAGTTTGCAATCATGCTAAACTTGGAGCCTGCCTTACTTCTAAATTCCTGTTCCATAAAATAAGGTTTTGCTTACATTTTAAGCCTACTTGAGGGAATTCCTGATTCCTGATACATATTGTTTCCAAGTTATTTGATTTTATAATAGCTAGTTGAGTATTTACTATTTGACATTTGTGGGTCTGAGTTCAATAAACCAAGGTTAGGTGCCAATGAATATTATCTTCATTGTCCACACGAGGAAGCTAAGCTTTTAAATATTCATTAACTAGCAGTGGCTACTAGCTGGTAAGTGCTCCAGCTATAACCTACACCTGGGTCCATCTAGCCTCATTTTTTAGCAGCATGTCACTCAGTTTGATATTCACTTATTTTTTAGATAATCATGGCATAAACAATCATAAGCCAGTGGAACACTGTTGGAATTTTCGCTTCTACCTCTCCCTCCCTCTTCCTTCCCTCCCTCCTTCCTGCCTGCCTGCCTACCTGCCTGCCTTTCACTAAGGATTAAACCCAGGGCCTCACTCATTCTAAGTATCTGCTCTACCATTTAGCTACACGGCCCCTCTACATCATATTTTGATAACAGAAATAAGGTACACTTTTGGTGGCATGTTGAGATAGAGTTCAGTGTAACATTTAAAAAAAAGCATGGTTAAAAACTCACCTACATAATAATGTCAGTTCATATAAAAATCATGGTAAACTTATTGTAAAAGTAATCAGGATTAATAGTGAGGTTCTAGGAACCACACCTAGCGAAATGATTCAAAGATGAACCTACTTTGAGGAATATGCTATAGTCATATTTTAATATATTTTAAATAAAGTTCGAAATTCTAAATTACAATTAGGACACAGAAATTAGAATCAGACACAATCAAACGAAAGCCTCTTATTTGGTCCTTACTAACTCTTTGACTTTTCCTTTTTTAGCAACAATACTTCTCAGGTGAGCTGAACTGAATTTCCAAACAATATCTTTGAATTATACTTTCTAACATACAGTTTAGGACTTTGCTTTGTCATTTTGCCTTTCCCAACAATTTGTATTTGCTTATAAATGTAGCCCTCTTGGTTCTGAGGAAACAATTTTTTAGAGTGTTAAAAGGAGAAAAATATTGGTCTGAACTAAGTGTCTTTCTGGGGCTGCTGTTTGGGGACAAAATCAGATGAAGCAATTCATGTAGACATTTGACAGAATTTCAAAGCCAAGTCTAATGATAGCATTTACTCTTAATATGGGTGATGTAAGAACAGAAGCGTAATGTTTCTTAGTAGCCCTTACTAAAAGAGTAACTAAAACAAAGAGCAAAGAAGATGGAAATGTAAGTACTCAGCAATGAGCTCCCAGTTTCTCTGAAATTAATTCACATATCTGTGTGCTGCTTTAAATGAGTTTCCTTCCTTTTACACTCCCACTTAGCTTTCCTTTAAGTGTCAAATGAAGCGGGTGGTAGAAAATGCAGTGCACCAGTCATTTTGACATTCCTTTGCAAATTAATCAGGCTTTGATAGTACAGGTCGGCTCTACCACGCAGGGGAGCTTTCAGCTTTGGGCATCTGGCAGGAGTTCAAGAGCAACCGTATTGCTTTGAACTCACTTGTTAGACGTGCAAAATAAACACCATCCACCTTGCAATAAAAAAGCATCAGCAGGAGAAAAAAAGAGAACATTCTAAACCTCTCCCTGAGACTTCAAAACCCTCGCTGGGGTTGCTAAATTAGGACAGGAAAAATAAGGCTTGCTTGTGAAAAGAAAGGAGGGGAAAAGAGCCATCTTACAACAAACACACACAAAAATTACAATCGCTGAGAACTAATTATGTTTTCACGATCGCAAATACATTGAGAGTTGGAAAGCTCACGGCCGCATCCTGATGCTGCTATGAAATGTTTCCTGGCTAATTATTTGCCAGTACAACTGTTCACTTCCTGTGGTGGATTTATGCTAAATCCTGTTATTAGCCTTGCTCTGCAATTGCCATTGTCTATGACTAGAAGCAAGGCTGAAAGGCTACAGTCAGCCTTTTATTACACAACGTGTGAATGGAGATTTGACCCAATGTCCGACCACTTCCCCCCCTTGGGTTTTTATGTGAGCTCGCTGAGCCTTTCCCAATAAATCACTGGGTTCCAATGAACTTTTACACTTTTTTCTCTCCTTTCAACCCCACTACTTTGTGTGTCTATGGTGCAAACTTTAAAAAATAAACCATACCATTTCTTTTTCTCTTTAAGCAGTAGTTAAAACCTTTTCATCATATACAATTTCTGCCGTCTTTGCTCCCCAAAATGTGTGAGACCTGTTTGATGCCTTGATTTATTCACTGGATCAAAGTGGGAAAAGTAAATACAACCAAAAAAAAAAAAGTCATAAAAGCAATTTATGTTTCAGCAAAGTCATGATGATCTTAAATAAATGTACTATGCAAATAATCATAATGCTACAGAAGAAACTAATAACATTCTGTAAAAACACAGCAAAACGTTTTCTAGGATATTTCATGTACTAAGTATCTTAGGTAAATTTGGTAACATCTGAAATACAATATTTCCTTTAGGCAAATTTAGCACAAATACTGTCAACTGTCTAAAAAATTTCTTGAATGAAGTTTATAGTATTCCAAATCTCAAAATAAACACATATAACCTCCGTGTCTGATACTATTATATTCAAGAACATAACTACTATATTTGAAAAATAGTCTGAGATTCAGATATCAAATCAAAAATTTATGAAAATTATTGGTTTTTAACAACAAAGTAAACTATAAAATGAAAAAGATTAGAATGATAGCAAGTGCTTTTGTTTATCAGCTTATATATTTTATTTTTTTCTGTTGCTAATGATTATATATTCACTTCTGCTATTTACTTTAAAATAAATTCTTTTTCAGAATTATATCTGTGAATATCTACAGAAGTGATCCTTATAGATTTTAAAACTTTTTCACAGATCTCTAACACTGACATAGTCAGTTAATTAATCTTTGAAAATGTTATCACCATTGCAAATATCTTTTATTCTGAAATTTTGTTTTTCAAAATAGCTACTGTTATAAATATTCATCCAAGGCTGGGGATATAGCTCATTTTGTAGAATGCTTGCCTCACATGCACAAAGCCTTGGGTTCAATCCCCAGTGCCACAAAAAAAAAAAAAAAAAAAAAAAAAAAAAAAAAAAAAAAAAAAAAAAAA
>NW_025999943.1:5842932-5890921 GCF_001458135.2 Marmota marmota marmota
CAAAAAAAAAAAAAAAAAGAAAGAAAGAAAAAAAAATATTCATTCAGAGGCACATGAGTATATTCTGAAATATTTTACTTCGATGTTTTTAAACTATAAAATACTGTAGAAAACAAAAAGGAACATTAGTAGGAAGATTGCTAAATTATGCTCTCTCCAAACCATGGAATACCACATACCCATGTTCTTTAAAAAAAGGAAAAATGGAAAAGGGAAAAAAGGATGGGTGGATCTACATTCATAGAAAGATATCCATGTTCATTTTTGAATGAAAAGGATAAACAGAAAGTAATATGTGTGGAATAATACCATTTAAAAAAAAACTATATGCCTATATACGTACAGAGGAGTTCTGAAGAGTTATACACCCACCTATAATTAGTTGTCTTTCCTGGGACATGGTAGGTGAGGAGATGGGAAAGAAGAGTAATATATATATATTACGTAATATATATAATTGAAGGAAGAGTAGTATAACAAAAAGATTTTTTTTAAAAATGTGGCTTAGGCCCATGCATCTTTGAAGTGTGACTGTCATGGGTATCAAAACATTCTTTATTTCTTCAGTAAGATGTTGATTGTGTTGTATTCTGTTATATAAGTGGATGCTTTCTGAGAGCCCCCATCTCTCTGGGATAGTCTGTGGAAACCTGTGTACAGTAGCCCAAATCCCTATTTCTTTTTGAAGAAAGGGGAAAAGAACACGGAGGTGACTGGCTGCATTTCACAGCAGCAAAAAGTCCTGAACTTCTGAGAGGGTTAGTCACCTTTTCTTTACTGTATCAAATACCTGAGATAACCAGCCTCTAAAGATAAAAGGTTTATTTTTAGCACAGTTTTAGAAGTTTCATTTCAGGATTGGTTGCCTAGTATTTTGGTGCCTGTGGCGAGGCAGCATATTATGGCAAGGAGTACATGGCAAAGCAAAATGCTCACCTCATTGGCAGAAAGTGAAAGGAAGGAATCCTGAGTAGGGGCTGGCACCCCATTATTCCCTTCAATGGCAACCTCTGATTGACAGGAAAACCCTGCTTTTAACCTTTTCGTCTTTTTGAGAATGATGAGTTAAAATAAAAGCATTTCTTTATATATTACTCGGTCTTACATGCTCTGTCATAGCAACAGAAAATGGACTAACACAGATGGTCGGGGGAAGTTGAGTAAATTAAGATAAAACTGTACCATCGCAGCACTCCTCATTGCTTCCAGAACTCTTTATTGTGATACAGTAGTCCTCCAGTCTTCTTCATGCATGTGCCCACACATCACAGACATACATCACAACAGACAAGTGCACACACATGCTTTCCTTCCACTCCTCTTTTATAGTACAGAGTCCCTGGTTTGATCCTAACAGGAAAATATGTCTTGAGATGAATGGCATTACGTTTTCTAAGAAGTCTGAGACCTTATAGTCTAGAATGATGGAAAAAATTCAGGTATTATTTATTTATTAGTTTTAATCAGTTATACATGACACTAGAAATTCTTTCATTCATTGTATACAAATGGAGCAGAATTTTTCACTTCTCTGGCTGTGCATGAAGTAGAGACACACCATTTGTGCAATCATACATGGGCCTAGGGTAATGATATCTGTCTCATTCCACTGTCTTTCCTAACCCTGTGCCCCCTCCCTCCCTACCCTTTGCTCCACCCAAAGTTCCTCCACTTATCCTATGCATCCTCCACCCCAATATGGATTAGCATCCAGTTATCAGAGAAAACATTGGGCCCCTGTTTTTTTGAGATTACCTTATTTTGATAAGCATGATATTCTCCACCTCCATCCATTTACCTGCAAATGTCATAATTTTATTGTCTTTTAATGCTGAGTAATATTCCATTGTGTATTTGCACCACATTTTCTTTATCCACTCATCTATTGAAGGGCATCTAGATTGCTTCCACAATTTAGCAATTGTGAATTGTGTTGCCATAAACATTTAAATGGCTGTGTTACTGTAGTATTTTGTTTTTAAGTCTTTAGGGAATAGGCTGAGGAGTGGGATAGCTGGGTCAAATGGTGGTTCCATTCCTAGTTTTCTAAGGAATCTCCGTACTACTTTCCAGATTGGTTATACCAATTTTCAATTCTACCAGTAATGTATGAATGTGTCTTTTTCCCCACATCCTCGCCAACACTTATTGTTGCTTGTATTCTTGATAATTGCCATTCTGACTGGAGTGAGATAAAAATCTTTGAGTAGTTTTGATTTGCATTTCTCTAATTGCCAGAGATGTTGAACATTTTTTCATATATTTGTTGATCAGTTGTGTTTCTTCTTCTGAGAAGTGTCTGTTTCTTAGCTCATTTATTGATTGGGTTATTTGTTGTTTTTTGGTAAAACTCAGGTATTGACTCTGAATTTTAATGGTTTCTTTTTTATACAACTTTATGTGAGAGATACTACATGTACATGTATCAGAATATCATATCACCCCTATTAATATGTATTTTTTTTGTGTTTTTATGTACTTAATACATTTAAGTAAAATATAAAAATTTAAAAAATCATGTGGTAGATTAATATATTTCCTGTAACACATCAGTGGATGAACAAAACAGCTTGTAAACACTTTGTATTTTTGCAAATTTTCCAAATTTGTCCACCTAAAAAATTTTCTGTTCCATACTTTTTTACCACTACTAGTTTTAACACATCTTAGCAGATTCTTCTTCAGGTTCTACTGAACTAGTGTTTTCTCAACATCTTTGAAAATATTCTTGCCTGTTGTTGCTGCCTGCTGGCTGTTCATAGAGGCTGATTGTTTAGTCACCTTAAACTCAGCATTGCCTCCTTGCATAAATAACAACCAAGCACTATCTTTAAAACATCTATTGATTCATCAAGAGGCCAGAAGAACTATTCAAAATCATTTGCCTTCTATTTTAATTGAGTATTAATGCTGTGTTCTATTTCCTCAATTCAGAACAAATATTTGAATTGAGAAGCCAATGGTTTTAAATAAGCTCATTTTGTCCTGGCACATTTCTTTGCCTATTGTGTCAAACACAATTTGACGATAGCATCATCTGTAAATGGGCTTTTTTTGCATGGCTAACAAGTGAAACTTTTTGGTTACAGTTCATCTTGATATTTTATTTTGTAAAGAAACACTGCCATGATAACTTATTTTGTCTTAATTTTCTAATTCTTCTCACTGCTGCATTCCTGAAAGTTGAAGATATTGTGTTGAGTGCTAGGCCTGGTGATGTTGAAGTACATTAAATTGATTTTGCACATCTAAAAGTCTTTGCATAATAAGCATAATGTTTTGCCATCTAATTTCATAACAGAATAATCCACATTCAAATGTACCTTTAGAGTGTAACATTCAAAGTTCTCTTTAATTTTTTTCTTCTTGTTTTGAAGTGATTTGTTCTAGTGATATTTAAGTAAACTTTAAAATAAAATTTCACAGCTCAGGAATATGCATGACACTTGAAAGAACTGAATTATAACTGTCTCTTGTGTACATTTTGCTAGCAACAATGTACCACATACACACTGTCACATTGTATCATGAAAGCTAATAATTTCGATAATATGGAAATTAGTGAGTATGGCTGTATTGTTATAGACATTTTATGGACATTAACATTTGACTTTCACATAATTTTTATTTGTTGTAAAATATTCTTCTGATTTTTTTAATCAACCATTTAAGAAAATAAAAACTCTTCTTAGGCCATATAATAGCAGGTGGCAGGCTGGTTATGGTACTCAGGCCATAGTTTGCCAACCCCAAGTTTACAATAGCACATAATAGGTACTCAACAAATATTTGTGGTTGAATGAGTAGATTTGCAAATTATAGGGCACTAGTGAATCATATTCACATATTAAAGAAGTAATTTCTTAAGTTGGGTGTGGTGACATATACCTGTAATCCCAGCTATGTAGAAGCTGAGGCAGGAGGATTGCTTGAGTTCAGGAATTCAAGGCCAGTCTAAGTAATGTAGTGAGATTCCCCCCCTCAAGAATTAATTGGAATGTGTTTAAGAAATAAAATTATCACCAAATGTTCTAAGGACCACCAGCATCAGTTGGCCAAAGATGCCTGTTAAGAATGTACAGTGAGTTCTGTGTTCAGTGCCTTTATTATTTTTTTCAATTTTGAAAATCTATCTTAATGTTTGATTTTATTGCCTTTTAAGCAGAGGTTTAAAAAAGTCACAAGTCTATATGAATGTTACTTCTGGTGGGTATCAGAAAAAAATTTTTAAATATGAGTCCAGATGTAATAGCAGTACTCCTTTAGCCTTTATTGTTTACCAGTCTTCGTGTACCTGAGCAGACACTTGCAACATTCTCACCCACAGTTAAGGATAATTCACCAAACTTCATGGTTCATCCTTTCAGTACTACAGGTTTATGAAATGAAGAATCATTTCAGATATTGTGAGATGGATGAGCCAAATTCAATTTGCAAATCTGTTTTTTCTTTCTTTAAGAAAATTATTTCAAATTAAATTGAGTTTTGAAATACACTCTTAACAGTATATTACCTGTTAAGTTTGATTGACAAGTTCTAAAGTGCTACACAATTTTCTGCATGTTAGATGACAGAACTGTAATCTTGTCTCCAATAGATCTTAACTGTCTTGCATTTCACAAAGAAATGGATATTCTGCATCTATCACATGGAGACTTTAAACATTGCTAATAGGTTAGACTAAATGAATGTCAAGGGCACTTCCAAGTAGATTCCATTATTTCATGTAAATTTATTTTTCTTGAATATCTGGTTGAGATCTTAAAATCTAAACCAATAATATGGGGCAATGATACTTAATTGTAGAATATAGAAATTAAATACTCATTTGTCTGGGAAATTGAAAAAGAAGAAAGGTAGAGTATGTGTACTTCAGATTTTTGTCAGATATATTGTATTATCATATCACACAGGAAAAAGTGCTAGCATAAGAGGAAAAGGGAGTCCTGAAAAAATGATGGTGAGCAGTACTTCACAGAAGAAAAGATGGTATCATTCAGCTACTTAAAATCATCTCTTCCTAAATTTGGATGCAAACCAGTGAAAACAAATATAATAAAGCTACATACTTGTCTGGATCGGACAGCAAGCTTTTACATTCATCTTAAATGATTGGGTAGGCTTAACTTCAGAAACTATTGAGAATCAATGGCACCATAAAAAACAATCAAGATGATTCTCCAGTTTAGTGTCTCTTGCACTAAAGTAGCTTGATGCAGTTACCTGAAGATGTAATTCTTTGGGGAACTGGGATCTTTATATAATAAAGAAGGTTAATGTCTTGGTAGAGATCAAGATGACTCTACATAACTAACTCATTGTTCACTATGAGACTGACAGGATTACATCAAATTTTTGTCTTGTCTATGCAGCAGATATCATTGTTCCATGTTCTAGAAATATATATATTACTTGTTTAAGGTCACATGATAGATCATTCTTGGATCCAAAGCCCTTCCACTATATATTGTTAAAATCTGCTTTTTGGACCTCCCTTTGTATTGTGTGCATCAACTTCAATGATTTCAGTGGATAACAAAGTTCCCATTTATGACTTTCATGAGTCATTTTGACATAAAATGATAAATGAGTCGTGCTTTATTCCCTCCTTCCCTAACTTCCTCCTCCTCCTCCTACCTCCCACATATTCATTAATACATCGCATCCATGAAGGTAAAAGTACTTTTTTAAAGACATGAACTCCTGAGTCACTATGCCAATCAAATATAATAGCTATATGTCAAGTCGTGTTTTCTCTTCTTGGTATTAGTCATAGAAAAAAAAAAAAAAAAAACCTGGTTCAGTATGTGCCATTGGTTTGTTCATTTGATTAAATTTGTTGGTTTCTTTCAAGATGACTATTTGTGCTCAAAATAATATATTTTTGAGATTTATTTCATACTTCAGTGTGGTAGATAGAATAATAGTTTCCTGAAGATACCACACCCTTAACCCCTGAATCTTCAAATATGTCACTGCTGGGGAGAAAAAAAGTAAACTTTTCCTCATCTATTCCAAGAGTCATGATTGGCACACCTATAACAAAAGAAAGATCAACATGAGAAAAGCATTGCAAATTTATTTAACTAAAGTTTTATGTGACACAGGAAACTTGAGAAATGAAGATCCCTTTGTTCATATTCTCATCAGCATCAGAGTGCAGCACAGAATCCCTCTTTCACCAGAATGAGGTCAATGAATTCTTCTTATGTCCTGAAGGGAGAAAGGCAGAGACAGTCAGGAAATGGCCTTTGGGCTTCTGTGATTTTCTCACTTTCCTTCAGCTTTAAATACTCAGAATGCCAAGGTGTGTCTTTTGGTGGGGAGTGCATCCTGCACCCACCATTACCTTACATAGTAAAATGGCCTTTGTAGATGTGATCAAGCTCAGGATCTCAAGATGGGAGACTATCCTGGAATGTGATTGGACTCAATGTAATTATAAGGATTCTTATAAGAGGGAAGCTGGAAGGTGAGACTTAGAAAAGAGAGGTCACAATGGAAGTAGAAGTTGGAGTAACACATTTTGCTGATGAAGGATGGGCCGTGAGCCAAGGAATCAAGATGGCCTCCAGAAGCTGGAAGGATTTCTCTCCTAGCATCTTCAGCAGAGAGAAGGTGGCCCAACCTACAGTTTGACTGGCCAAGTGAAATCCATCTATAAAACATGTAAGATAATAAGGAAGAGTTGTTCACACTACAAAGTTTATGGCAATTTGTTACAGCAACAATAAGAAACTAATACATTCAGCATATTCTCTTAAAGGGTTTAATTGAACAGTATTGCACCAATATACTGTAGCTAGTATGCTGTCATCTCAGACAAAACACTGTGTGTTTTTCTTAATGACCTTGATTATTTTTCTGTGATATAGTTCAAATAGGAGCTTCAGGAAGTGACAGCACCCAACTTTCCTGATTGCTACTACTTGGTTGCAGACCAGTGGTCAGCAGCTCTTTCAGATCATAGATATTTTCTGTACTATGTTTTAACTACTATTCTTGAAACAGTGATACAGGAGACTCAAATTAAGTGCTTGCCATGAAGACACATTCTTCCAAGATTGACATGTACCCACATGCTAATCCGTATGTTTGAATAATCACATCCTATGAAGCAATCTTTAGGACAATCATAAAACAAATGCAGTGATTTTAATATAAAAATTTAATTTTAATATAAAATTTAATGATGTTATAATTATAAAATGAATATGGAATCTCTACAGTAGTACAAATATCAAAACTTACATAATCAGCATGGACTCAAATTTTAAAACAAATGATATTAATTTGTTTATAGTCACTAGCAAGTTATGTTTAGCTTTTTAAGAACTTGTTTCTCAGAACTGGTTTGGACTTCATTGTATATCTGATAAGAATTTTCTAAATTAATTTCTTAAACTAAAATAAAATTGTATACAATCAAGAAGAGAGTTGTTTTGATCCACACTAAACTTACATATATTTTTATTTGGTAGTATTTATTGAATGATGAGTAGATTCTAAGCACATGCAAGAACAGTGATCACCACCTTTCTCTAATTTTATGGAAACTCAGCTGAGGCAGAGGAAAGCTAAATAGTTTACCTGAGCTCTTTCAGCAACTATGCAGTGGAGCAAATGTTAGTAAATAGAGCCGTGTTGGAGAATGCATCACCAGCATTTAATGCCTACCTATATTAGGTCCCAACATGGTGCCTTTGATCCATTTTTTTTTCAATCATAAAGAATATAAAATTAAATTTATACTTGAAAATGATGAAAAACAAAAATCAACATCCAAACAGCATGCCATACAAATAGCTCCCTGACTCATGATCTTTTTTCATTCCCATACTTCTTGAATTGTAGACTTTCAACTATTTATATTTTAGGGTTTTTGGTGGTTACTTAAACATAAAAAACATGCATATACCATTATATCTTGTTTGATCAGTCTTAACGTGGAAATGTTGCCCTTTTGGCCTATCCTGATTACAGTTAAATTTGTAGTGCATTCCAAGAACACTTCTTCATGACGCTGAAAAGGCCTGACTTTGAAAACATTTTTTCATCCAGTGTAGTCAATGAAAGTCTCTTATCTGTCTGTGGTGTGGTCTTTCATCCCTTATAAGCAAATGCTCTTCCCTTTGCCCAGGAAGTTTTCTTTAAACATGATATGCTAAAATTTAATGAAGGTACATTTTGCAATATTTCCTTGACCTTATCTTTAATTCAAAATATTGATTTTTCCCCCTTATTTTTTGACAATTCTATTTTCAACTTTTAGCAACTCATTCTTTTTTTCCCTCTTGTTCCTATGTTTATGGCTCTCCTGAAATAAACTCTCAAATCAATCTCTGACTCTAATAATTAAAATTTAATTTGCTTTTTCTGTTCTCTGAATGATTTCTAGTTTTTTATCTTGCTGCTTTTATTACAAGCCTTTTTAAAAAAAAAAAGTTTAGACAGCATTGCATAGCTTTTAGGAATGTAGATTCTGGGAGCCAGATTATTGGCTTTCAGCCTCAGCTCTATCACTTATTAACTATGTGGCTTTGGACAAATAATTAAATTTCTATGTGGCTAAGTTTCCTCACTTATAAAATAGTGATTTTAGCAATACCTACTTAACAGAAGTTTTAATCCTGAAGAATTAATTAAATTAAAAATGTAAAGATTTTTAAAAAGTGATATCTGCTGTGTATTGCAGCTGTAATTATTGGTTATTTACATGGTTGTAAAATGGAAAACTGGAATATGAAGGCCTGCTTTATTACAGGTGTAAATGTAGATATAAGTAGTTGTTCTGCAAATAAGTCAGTTTCTACAATGATATCCCACTCAGGTGGGGAATCTGCTCAGGATACAAATGAGTCACATCAGCGGTACTGGCAGACTTCACTTTACCACTGTGCACAGGCAGAAAGCCAGAGGTCAGCTGGGCCTTCACAAGACAGATCGAGGAGAGGTTTATCCTCTCCTTCCATGCTGGAAGTATTGACTTTGAACAGGAAGATTGCTCACTGTTTAAAGATAAGGCCTACAGTGGCTAGCCTGGAGGTAAATGCAGGGCTGCAATTCCAGTTTTTCTGCCCCAGGAGGGTTGGAGGAGTGGGGTTGGGGAAGTGGAGCCAACTTCAGGTGGAAGTTGTTTTAATCTCCCTGTTTTAGCTCCATTTTTCACTGACTCTCCTTGTTGTCCACTCTGAGCCTACTGTCCAGAGACTGGCTCCAGCTCAGCTTCCTTGTGGGCATTTTCTGGATTGTGGATTCCTCCTCTTTTTTTTTAGTAGTTTTCCGATGCTCCTATCTACAGGAATTTGTGGAAATCTCTTATCTGCTGTGGACTACACCCACTCCCTACCTTCCCTTTATGGTTATCAGTTTATTCCCTAGCCCACTTCCTGAGTCACTTCAGTGTGCTTTGGGGCAGGGTTGTGACTCATGAGAGACACAGTTTGTGCTTAGAATAAAATATTGACCTCCAAATTCTTTTTTTTTTTTAATATGCAACCCAGTTTTTTTAAAAAAATGTTTATTTTTTAGTTGTAGTTGGACACAATTCTTTATTTTATTTATTTATTTTTATGTGGTGCCGAGGATCGAACCCAGAACCTTGCAGGTACTAGGTGAGCACTCCACCACTGAGCCACAACCCCAGCCCCATTGACCCACAAATTCTACTGCCTCTGTCTCATGTAATTTCCATTAACAATTACAACTATCCAGTGAAGTGAATGTAATTATTATTCCGATTTTACAATTGAAAATAAAAAGGAAAAGTTTCAGCAGTACTCAGGATCCTATGACTAGTTAAGTGATAGCATCAGGATTCAAACCCAAGTCGTTTCAAAAGAAAAAAAAAATCAAACTGTAAAATCAAAGAATGGGGACTCATTATGAAGATAAACATTAGGGGTACTCAGTATTGGGCACTTAGGAAAAAATGTGAATATTAATCATACACATCTTGATACCATGCAGAGAAATTACTAGTGTTATTTTCTGAGTTTTTTAAAAATATAAGGTGTGGATTTTTAACAAAGTGCTGCTGATGATGTTTAGGTTCTCTGATTATGGCACCCATGACTGGGAGGATTTTAAGTCTAAGAAATGAAGTTCTGTGTCCCATATTCTTCCTTTACCAGCTCTGGTCAGTGTTCATCACCAGTTCAGGTGTTAGCATTAGGCCATAAGGAGACTTGGGCTTTTTCTTCCTCTCCAAGGCCTTTTAGGTGGCAAAGGCCCTCAGCTACATTCTCCTGAAGCCAATGTGGTATAGATGTGGAACCAAAGTCAGTCAATCCAAATCTACTTCTAGCCAAGATCTGAATTCTTACCCTAGGGTCACCTTTTCTTTTTCTGAGACATCTCTACTAGAAAAAACATTAAGGGTCAGTCAGGATATTTATGGATTTATAGTGAAAATATTACTATCACATGACAATAACTTCCTAGATTTTGATATAAGAAAATGAATGTTATAATTACACTAAAAATTAAGCATTGCGTTGCCTCAGAACCCTTTCTCAGTAAATGCAGTCTGAGAGAAAAGGAGATTTTTCCTTGCATTTAACCAAAAATGCAATATTTGTTATTGAATGAGTCCAGCTGCCCTCAGTCATCTGGTTGAGGGAAGTCAAACTACTGATTCCTGAGTTATTTTTTTGATGACATTTGTAAGTTAATCATTTGTAAAGAAAACTATTCTAGAACATGGAATATGTATGTTTCTTCTGAAGATCAGTGGCTTCAACTAATTGTATATCTTCCTCATAACAACAGCACTCCTAAAATCAAACTTTGTGATTTGTTCTTCCCCTTGATATGGTTTTGACAATACAACTGGGCAATTTGAAAACCTTCACACGAATCAAGTTTACACACGAATCAAATCAGAAAAGCAGAAATATAAATATCCAGGGAAATGAATGATAAAAGAAAAAGAGAATTTCCTTATTAAATGTGAAAATATTAGAATTGATCCCAATTTCTAATGAGCCAACATACTGATACAATTTTAAGTTCCTAACAAAGTGTTACTAGTTTCCTGCCCACTCTCATTAGAATTTCCCTTATATACAAAAAGACTAATTTATTGCTCAAATGTGGCACCTAGCTATATGGTAAATCAAAATGTAATTAATGTGTGGTTTTTTTTAGCCAAGATATTTTATTAGTCATTTATTCTACTTACTAAAATTGCTATTTTTTTTTATTTAACTGTAGAAAAATTTGTGTAATCATGAGAAGAAGTGGGATGCAGGTTTTGTAAAGTCAATGACTACAGTGAATGATGAAAGAATACCCATGTATTTTAATAACGAGAGCTGTAGCCAAAACATGTCTGCTTGCATTCTTTATTTCTCCTAAGTGGCATTTCTTGTGAAAGGTTTTGTTTGTATTGCCACAGACAGAGAAAAATGCACTCCATGGTGAATTGGATGTGGAAAGTTTTCTGAAAGAAAGCACATGCTCTGACTGTAACCCCCACCCCCACCCCCAGTCAGTCTCAGCTCAGAATGGAACCCCAAATTTGAAACACTTAAAAAGTATGTACAGTTTAATATTGCTGTTTATGATACAGCAGCTGCTGATTCTAAGAAGATACCCAAGAAGCCAGGAGTTGCTAGAAAGCAGTTCACTTACAGAAGTAGGAGAGCCTGGATTTGTTCATTTGCCACTTCCATGCAATGGGATCAATATCTTCCATTTTCTGTTAAGCCGGATAATTTTACAGCAATTTGAAAAAGGCCATTTATTATGGGACAAATTGGTGTGGACTCAAACGTCTGCAAAATACTTCATATCGGTTCCTAGTAATATAATCATATTCAAAATAAATCTCCACTATAATCAGCCCACATTTAAGTTGGGGGAAGAAAGATCTTTTTATTTGGTTGATTTACTTCCCAGTCCCCTCTACAAGTGAGAATAGGATCAGTCCCCCCTGCCTCCAAAATTTAGAGCTCAAATGTGTTTCAGATTACCCTCTCAAATATATACAATTCAGTTAACTTGTTTAAAACATATTGATTCCCACTGGGCAGCTCCACCTGGGAGGAACTGATTCCTATCTAAGTATGTAAAGTTTTGCTTTTCCCCTGGCCAAGCACACACACACACACACACACACACACACACACACACACACACACACACACAGAAACTGAAGATGTAAATGAAGGCCTGCAAGTCTCTGTCTGGTTCTAGTTACAAGGTTTGTTTGTTGACATCACAGATGAAGGCCTGCTGTGTCTCTGGCTCTGTCTACTCCATTTCCCCTCTAATTAGGCTTTGCCCTCAATTAAGCTAATGATGCAACTTCTCCTATAGATCATTTGCCCTTTCAATCAATTAACAGAATATGAAGGGTGCATCCCTCCTTGGCTTGGGATCCATTTGCCTGAGGGCAGACTGTTTCATTCCCAGAAGTACCACATAAGCAAAGGCAAGATGTTTACTATATCACATTTTATCCCTAAGAAAAATGGGCAGAGATAATGGAAGCTTTGGTAAACCTGCATTTCATTATCGATTTGTGTCAGGGTAAAGAATTTATCTGAAATACTAGATCAGGTCAAAAAATTAATGAGTGTGCTGTGAATATAAGGCAGTTCAAGATAAATTTAGAGTCAATATTTTAAAAGAGCAAATAAAAACTCCTGCAATGTGAGGTGCAATGATGAAACACACACACACACACACACACACACACCTACCTGTCACACAATACACTCACCTAAATGACCTGAACAAATGGTTCAGATTTCTATCTTTAATGGGAGAAATCAAAAAGATCCCTATCTAAAGGAGGGATCTTATTTTTATTTATTTATTCTTTAGCCCATACAACATAAAGATTTCAAATAGATTTTTAAATAATTTTGTTTTAAATAATAACAATCACCATAATGAGATGGTTGTGGAACCCATCTGTCATCTGTACCAATGTTTGAATGCTGCAGAGACCAAGGTTTTTAAAATAGCTAGTTGATGCTTTTCTTGAAATATGTGAAGATTATGTTAAGCAAAAGACAAGGAGAGAAGTTTAGCATTTTACTGAAAAGTGGGATTGAAATATACATAGACCTGCCACAGGGTTCTGTGTAGAAGAGAGATGCTGACTTCATAAGGATGGTGATGATGCTCCCCCAGAATATTTTGTGTAACAGAAGGTGGCCATTTTGTTATTTACAGAAAGGTGTGTTTTCCTATCTTGTGTTTTTCCTGTTATAGGAGAGTTATGCTTTTAATATAGAACTTGAATTCCACCTCTCAAATTTCTTGAGATGTGACAAAATTTATACATTCAAGGTATAAAGTGTACTGTTTTGATATATGTACATTTTGTGAAAGGATTTCCACAATCAAGCTAATTGAGATATTCATCACTTCACATACTTGTGTGTGTGTGTGTGTGTGTGTGTTGTGTTGTGTGTAGAATGCTCAGGATCTGCTCTCCCTGGAGGTTTTAAGTGTCTAATGTGTTATCACTAACTATAGTCACCCACTGTACATTAGGTCTCCAGAGCTGGAAATGGCACAACTGCCACATCCTGCTTGTGACAACACCTCTACCCTGCATAACCCTCTCCTCTGTTTCTACGAGTTTGATTTTTTTCAATTCATCATTTTTTTCAATTCATCATTTTCAATTCATCATTTTTTTCAAGATCATCATCACACCTAGAGAATGGAAGCAGGTCCATGGTTAGCCTTAAATTTCATGCTGTGCTTGGATGTTAGCCTACAGGGAGCCATGGAAGGTTTTAAAGCAGTTTACTTAGACCAGGCTCAGGTAATATGCATATCACTCTAGGGAAATTCTACTTTGGAGTCTTCATTAGATCTCAGGTAAGAGCAAAGACATAAACAGGCTTACCTGGTACATTCACATTAATTCAAGCTTAGCATGTCCAAAACTTAACTCATGATTTCACCTCAGAGACCACATTCAATTTCTTTCTAATTTACTCCGTTGGTAGCAATGTCTTTGCCATGCAGGAAAGAAACCATTACTAACAAAGCCCTTTTGGGGTAAGAGCAGCAGAGCCCACATAACAAATGTACTTAGGCCTAGAGTGGGAGGAAATGACTAACCCAAGCCACAAAACTAATAAGGAATAGAAAAGGGAATCTAGTCCTGTTAGAAATTGGACTATAACCCTGTTCCACCCACAGAATCAAAATTAAATGTTGACTGATACAAATAATTGGAATAACGACATTCAAGTTACTTTGCAATGGAGGACCAGGGTGAGTCCAATTGGGGGCATCAATCAGGATACTGACCAACCCTCCAGGAAGGGATGGGTGATGTCTCTGTCCTAATTTCACTCAAGAGGAGATGGACTCAGCTGAGGGAAAAGAAACCATTCTGGGGAACTGAAAGAGTACACTGGATGGGACAAAGATATCTGAAGCACACGTGGTCTTGGGAGTGTGCAGATTGTTGTTCCTGGTAGAAAAAGCATCATTGAACACTGGGACAATGAGGCTGGTGTCCAAGGGCCATTTGGTACAATGTATTTGATCTTGGATCAATGAATGAACCATAATTTTATTACTTTTATTCCTTCTTTAAGAGTATGAAGAGGATTGGCTGTAAAAAAAAAAAAGGCAGCTGATATACAATTTAAAAATATCTGCATCTCGAATTCATTGATAACTTTAAAAACTCTCCACAAGTCTGGCCCATCTTTTTCATCCTCTACTTATGATCACGATTTCCCTTGGAACTTCTGGCCTTTCTCAAATTGCTGAACTGTCCTTGAGTTCAAGCTGGTTCCACTCCAGTTTAGTGCTTTTGGAGCTCCAGCATGCTAAAAAGTTTAGGCACACACCACATTTCCCCCTTTAGCTCTGAATGCAGCAATGGCTGTCTGCTAGATAACAAAGCAATAGATCAAAAAAAGACCTGGGATTGTAAACTGCAGTGTCCTATCCAAGCACCTTTATTTTTCCTTCCTTTGATAAATGGCTCCCTCACTGGAAGACACTGGAGTTTGGTTCTGTGGTTGTTCAGTTGATTCTTTGCTATGAAGGATGGGCAATGTCACCTCCCTAAACATTTTCAACTTTTTCTGCAGCACCTTTAGCTCATAGTGTTCTTATCATAGCTACCTAACATAGTGGAAAAATTCCTATGGTGCACATCAGAGATACTTAAGGCATGTTTCAAGTTATCGTTTCAATCTATGCAATAGATTGACATTGCTAAAAACTGATCAATTTAGAGAAGTCCACATTTTACCATTTTTTTCCAAGCTGACCTTTGATTTTACTGTCTTTTTGTTTGTAATTTGCTAGTTCACTTTGCATTTCCATACATGGCAAGGGTAAGCTACATTGGGTGACAGATATTCTTTGAAATTCAAAGCAGACAGACTTCCCCCAGCCTTCTATGGCCACCACTTCTCACTATGCTTCTGGTGGTTTGCTGCACTGGAGCTCAGCCATCCTCAATAATGCATCTTTAACTTCTCCTTTCTGAAGCTTTGCATTTTCTTTCTTCTGAAGGTGCCCATCTTTCTTCCCATCTCTTCCCTCTTTGTAATCACCGGTTATGATTCAACTTCTTTCTCTAGATGTTTCCCCACAGTTTTTATTTTTTAACCAACGTTTTTAAAGTTGTTAGTATCAAATTCTCTGACAACTTAAAAAGTGGGTTTTAGTATTGATGGTAATTAAGAAAAATCAAAGCAGTTGCATGCCTGTAATCCCAGTGACTCTGAAGGCTGAGGCAGGAGGGACACAAGTTTGACACCAGGCTGGGCAACTTAATGAGACCCTGTGTGAAAATAAAAAAAAAAAAAAAAAATAGAAGGGCTATTTTTCCTTCTATTAGGCACAGCGTTTCCGTTCTAGTGCTCCAGTCTTTGATCCACTTTGAGTTGATTTTTGTGTGGGGTAAGAGATAGAGGTTTGATTTCATTTTGCTACATATGAATTTCCAGTTTTCCCAGCACCATTTGTTGAATAGGCTATCTTTTCTCCAGAGAATGTGTTTGGCACGTTTGACTAGTATGAGATAACCAAATTTATTTGGGTTTGTCTCTGTTGTGTCCTCTATTGTGTACCATTGGTCATCAAGTCTGTTTTGGTGCCAATACCATGTTGTTTTTGTTACTATAGCTCTGTAGGATAGTTTTAAGGTCTAGTATTGTGATGCCTCCAGCTTCACTTTTCTTGCTAAGGATTGCTTTAGCTATTCTGAGTCTCTTATTTTTCCAAATAAATTTCACGATTGCTTTTTCTATTTCTATGAAGAATGTCTTTCCTTAACAAGACTCCTAAAGTACAAGAAGAAAAATCCAGGATCAATAAATGGGATGGATTCAAATTAAAAAGCTTCTTTTCAGTAAAGGAAACAATAAAGTGAGGAGAGAGCCTACACATTGGGAGAAAATCTTTACCACATGTACCCCCAATAAAGCATTAATCTCTAGCATATATAAAAAACTCAAAAAAGTTAAAAAAAAAAACAACAGATAGCCCAATCAATAAATGGGTAAGGAATTGAACAGACACTTCACAGAAGAATAAATACAATTGATCAACAAATACGTAAAAAAGTGTTCAACATCTCTAGCAATTAGAGAAATGCAAATCAAAACATCTCTAAGATTTCATCTCACTCCTGTCAGAATGGCAATCATCAAGAATACAGGCAACAATAAATGTTGGCGAGGATGTGGTGAAAAAGGTACACTCATACATTGCTGGTAGGAATGCAAATTGGTGCAACCATTATGAAAAGCGGTATGGAGATTCCTCAGAAAACTTGGAATGGAACCACCATTTGACCCAGCTATCCCACTCCTTGGTTTACACCCAAAGGATTTAAAATCAGCATACTACAGGGACACAGCCACATCAATGTTTATAGCAGCACAATTCACTATAGCTAAATTGTGGAACCAACCTAAGTGTTCCTCAAGAGATGAATGGATGAAGAAAAAAAATTTTTTAATGGAATACTACTTAGTTTTAAAGAAGAGTGAAATTGTGTCATTTGCCAGTCAATGGTTGGAGTTGGAAAATATCATGCTAAGTGAAATAAGTCAAACCAAAGGCCGAGTGTTTTCTCTAATATGCAGATGCTAATTCACAATAAGTGAGGCAGGGCACTAGGGAAGAATAGCATTACCTAATGGTAGATGAAAGTGATAGGAGGGGAGGGGAGGGGATGTGGGGATAGGAAAGATAGTAGAATGAAACAGACATTATTACTGTATGTATATAGTGACTGCATGACCAATATGATTCTGCAACATGTACACTCAGAAAAATGAGAAATTATATCCCATCTATGTATGATATATCAGAGTGCATAAATGCATTATACTGTTATGTAGAACTAATTAAAACAAATAAAAAATTTTTTAAAAAGAAGGGCTGAATATGTACCTTAGGGGTGGAATGCCCTGGTCCCAATCCATAATATCATAAAAATAAATAAACAAATAAAAATAAATAGAAAAAAAGAATAAAATCAATACAAATATATTTAAAATCAACCTGCCATCTCATAAGGGACATCATTAAAATTTTACAGATGAAAAACAAAATTCATAGAATTCAAACATTGCTTTTCCTTTTAGATAAGATCAAAAGTAGTATAGAAGAATTTAAATGAATTTCATAAGTCACACATTGCTAAGTGAATTCAAATTCACATGTGTTGGTTCAAAGCCCAAATACTCTCTGGTGTCTGGGGAGAAATACAGCAGGTTATAAGATTGCAATGGCCACACTGCAGAATGACTCTAAGACAGCTCAGGTACCTGGGGCTATGCCTCTATATTACAGTATTCCCCACTTTGTGACTTCATTGCTTTTTGTTGTTTGTTCAGCCTAGGAACAACCCTTGTCCATGGTTGCTGTTGTCTACTAAGGACAACAAAGGCTCCTACACCAAATCAGACAATGCAAAATGCTTAATCACTAACCTAATTTTATCCTTAGCTCTAAGTCCATGGTACTGGCCTGAGACCGACCATTCTTCACCCGAGTAAAAACAGGGGAAAAGAGGCTTTAGCATTCTCTCACTGTAAGATGAATCTCATCGCAACACAGCATAGAGTTTCCAACTGGCTTCTGGAAGGAACAAAAATGGATAAAAATGAGTGCCAGTCATGGGGGCCTGGAACAGAATGCATCATTTGTACTGAGTTTCCCAAGTTGGTTTATGTGCAACATTTCTAAGTTCTTCACATACTTACCATGGTATTCTTATTTAAAGCAGTGATGTGATGTGTTTCTTTTTTCTTTCTTATATTTATACAAACATTGAATATCTTATTCTGATTAGGATCCCAGTCTTATGGATGTACATGATACGGAGATTCACTGGGGTATATTCATATATGTACATAGGAAAGTTATGTCAGATTCATCCCACTGTCTTTTCTATTCCAACCCCTCTCCTGTCCCTTCATTCCGCTTTGTCTAATCCATTGAACATCTATTCTCCCCTCATCTTTTTGTATGTTAACATTCACATATCAGAAAGAACATTTTACCTTTGCTTTTTGGGGATTGGTTTATTTCACTTAGTAAAATAGTCCCCAGATCCATCCATTTACTGTCAAAGTCATGAAGTCATTCTTTTTGATGCCTGAGTAATATTCCAGTATACATATATACACACACATACATATACCACCTTTTCTTTATCCATTTGTCTTTTGAAGGACACCTAAGTGGGTTCCATAGTTTAGCTATTGTGAGTTGAGCTGCTATAAACATTGATGTGGCTGAATCACTGAAGTATGCTGATTTTTTTTTTTTTTTTTTTTTTTGCTGGGTATCAAACCCAGGGCCTTGTACACGGGAGGCAAGCACTCTACCAACTGAGCTATATCCCTGTCCCCTATGCTGATTTTTAAGTCCTTTGGATATATACTGAGGAGTGGAATAACTAGGTTAAATGGTGGTTCCATTCCTAAGTCTTTTTTTTTTTTTTGAGAGAGAGAGAGAGAGAATTTTTTAAAAAATATTTATTTATTTATTTTTTTTAGTTTTTGGCGGACACAACATCTTTGTTTGTATGTGGTGCTGAGGATCGAACCCGGGCCGCATGCATGACAGGCGAGCGCGCTACCACTTGAGCCACATCCCCAGCCCCCATTCCTAAGTCTTTTGAGGAATCTCCATCTGCTTTCCAGAGTGGTTGCACAAATTTGCAGTGCCCTTTCCCCACATCTTCGTCAACATTTATAATTGATAATTATATTCTTGATAATTGCCATTCTGGTTAAGTGAGGTGAAATCTCAGTGTAGTTATAATTTGCATTTCTCAAATTGCTAGAGATGTTGAAATTTTTTTCATATATTTGTTGATTGTATATCTTCTTCTGTGAAGTGCCTGTTCACAGAAGTTTGCCCATTTATTGACTGGGTTATTTGGTTGTTTGTGTGTGTGGTGTGTGTGTGTGTGTGTGTGTGTGTGTGTGTGTGTGTGTGTGTTAACTTTTTGAGTTCTTTGTATATCCTGGAGATCAATTCTATATCTGAGGTACAGGTGACAAAGATTTTCTCCCATTCTGTAGGCTGTCTCTTCATACTTTTGATTGTTTCCTTTGCTGTGAAGAACTTTTTTTAATACCATTCCATTTACTGGTTCTTGATTTTACTTCTTGAGCTTTAGGTGTCTTGTTGAGGAATTTGGTTCCTAAGCAGACGTGAAGGAAAGTGGGGTATATATTTTCTTTTAGTAGGTGCAGGGTTTCTGATCTAATATGTAGGTCTTTGATCCACTTTTAGTTGAGTTTTGTGCAGGGTGAGAGATAGGGATCAAATCTCATTACACCACCTATGGATTTCCAGTTTTCCCAACACTATTTGTTGAAGAGGCTATCTTTCTCCAGTGTATGTTTTTGGTGCCTTTGTCTAGTATGAGGTAACTGTATATATATGGGTTTGTCTCGGTTACACACACATTTAGATCATGTTTTACATATATACTTTTATGTGAGTGTGCATAGATATAAATCTCTTTTACATGTGAGTGCAAAAAGGCTTTAAAAACACCCCACACTTATAAAATATCCAATAATGACACTCCCTACAGAGTAGTTTGATAGCTTGGCAAACTGTGTAAATCATTATGACTAGTGCTATAACTCCAGCTTGTTAGAATTTCATTCCCCTCACAATTTCAGAGAAACCTGAGTTTAAGAAATAAAGTGAATAAATTAGGCAAATGAACTGACTATCCCTGTGTTGTGCTTGTTGGTCAGGACAGCACGCAGAGAGGGCATGGAGTCATTAAAGAGAACAGTGGCTGCTTGAGGTGTATAACCTGGCCCTAAGTTCAAGTCCAACAATTCAACCAACTTCTTAAAATCATGTGATTGGAAATATTATCCAAGTTGAGGTCAGATAACTACTAGAGTTGTTTGGAGCGCTGACATTTTGCTCTAATGATCATTCCAGTATCTAACTCTTTGACATTTCTGCATGGATCATGGGGACAATCAAACCCTTGAATTTTCTGCCTCAAATAAGTTCCTCTACAGTCCTTCTCAGCTCAGGAAACAGTAACACTTTGTATAAAGAACTCAGGGGTCATCCTTGATTCATCTCTTTCTCTCATCTTTCTACACACAATCAACCAGCAAATTGCATCAATCATATCTGCAAAATATATTGTGAAATTATACACTTTACTCCCCACAAAAACTCCTGGCAGCCACATTTAAGTCTTCCCTGAAGTATTTACATAAACAATTTCTTAACTTGTCTCCTTGCTTTCCCTCATGGCTCCTTAGAATCTGCTTTCTTTTTTTCTTTCTTTCTTTTTTTTTAATTGCTCACCCTTGGATCTTCATTTTATTTATTTATAGGCAGTGCTGAGAATTGAACCCAGTGCCTCACACATGCTAGACAAGTGCTCTATCACTGAGCCACAACCCCAGCCCCAGAATCTGCTTTCTAACCAGAAGCTAGAATGAAATATTTGAAACTTAAATTACATTATCCTAATGTCCTGTGTACAACCCTTGGTGACTGGTGACTTCTTTTACACAAAACCGAATGATTCATATGCCTCCTTACATCAATGCTAAGTTAGAGAAACCTTTTAAATATCTTCTAAAAGAGTAGGGATCAGTCCAGTCCTTTTAGCACATTTTTAAATATTCTTTCCACCATGATTCTTTAGCCACACCAATTTTCTTTTATTTCCTAAACATGTCAAGCTTGGGGACTTTTTTCTGGCTGGTCTCTTCTTCTGAACTCTTTCCCTGATTTTTACACATCTGGTTTCTTCTTGAAAGTTAAGTTTCAAATTCAATGTCATCTCTTTAGAGAATCCTTTTATAGCGGTCGATAGAAAGATAAGTCCACATCCTAACCCCTGGAACCTGTTACCTTACTTGCACAAGTCTTTGCAGAAGTAATTAGATATGTTGAGTGGATCCTAGATTACCCAGGTATGCTTAAACCCAGGGACAAGTGTCTGTTTAAGGATACAGAAGAGAATTATGCAGAGAAGAGGAGTAGGCCATGTGACTCTTGAAGCAAAGATTGGAATTATGCTGCTACAAATCAAGAAATCTCTTATGCCACGAGGACATGGAAGTGGTGAGAAAGTCTCGTCCAGAGCCTTGAGAGTGCGCACAGCCCACTGATACCTTGATTTTGGACTTCTGTCCTTCTGAAACTTGAGAGAATACATTTGTGCTGTTTCAAGCCACCATGGATGTCATTATTTGTTTTCCCAACCTTAGGAAATTAGTGAACCCTCCTGATGACCCAATCTAAAGTAGCCATGCAGTTACCATTGATTTTATTTTTTTCATGGTATGCATCACTGGCAGATTATTTTTCCTTTTTCTTTGTCTGTTTTTCCCTCACTTACAAGGTGAATTCTAAGACAGCAACTATAATTTGTTCTGTGCACCGCCACTATCTTTAAAGTCTATACTTGTGTCTAGAACAAGTGGGTATGCAGTAAATATTCTCTGAATAGATGCAAAAAAATTCTATACTTTGAATCCTTTAGGAGGTCAGACTAAATGTTTCTTAAGATTCCTTCTGACTTAAGATTCATGATTTCATCATTTTGCTACTTCAGAATGAATTTTTTTGACATGAAATTAGAGGTCATTGGGCTGGGGTTGTGGCTCAGCAGTAGAGCACTCGCCTCGCACGTGTGAGACCCTGGGTTCGGTCCTCAGCATCACATAAAAATAAATAAGTGAAATAAAGGCATTGTGTCCAATTATAACTAAAAAAAAAAAGAAAAGAAATTAGAGGTCATTGGTATAAGTTTTATATTGAAAGCAGGGCTTTAAGAAGATCAGTATGGCAGGAACTTGTATGTGGATCATGGAGAGAAGAGAATTTCACTACTTACAAGGGAAATAATCTAGTTGAGAGTGATGAGGGACTATAGAATTATTTGCAGGAAGGACAAAGAAGTTAAAAATATGAGAGATACATACATATTGATTATAAGGCAAAATGAAATTTCTACTGAATAAAATGAATGTGTGCCACAGTGAATAAGATTTTCATTTGTCAGCTCAGGAAAGCTTTTAAACTGCCCATGGGTTGAGGATTTATCTTACAAACCATATCACAAACTTACAGATAATGTTTATATTCACCTGATAAATAAAATCTTATTTAAATCTTTTCTTGAATGACTGATGATGAGTATATTTGAAGGTTGAATGTATCAAGATGATTAAAAAAATTTCAGAGAATATTTCGGTGAATCAGTGAGCCACCTCAGCTTTTTTAGTTGAATAAATTCTAACTGAATCACAGAGTGTAAGTCATAATTTCTCTGAAGAGTTCAATGACTATTTTAGAATAGCAGTAGAAACTCAGTAAATTATCATTTACACTAAATGCATGATGACCCAGCTTATTTGGTAGAAGAGGATTTTCCTGATAAAATGGAGATTAAAAATTTGTTCAAAGGATGTCTTTGGAAGACAGGTGGTATCGGTTTTGATAATTATAAAAGATAAACTATGTCAATTATAAATACAGAAAAATGCTTTTTTTATGGATAGTCTCCATATGTAATGAAAATAAATCTCTGTTAAGAGATTCTCAACATTTGATTCTACATATTTATCAAAATAAAAATAAAAGCAAATGAAAGTTCTGAGGTGATACAGGAATGGATTAGTAATCATACTAGTTAAAGGAGTGGGGTGAAAGTTCTCTGGTAGGAAGAGATATTGTCTGGTTTTATTATATAGTTAAAATACAGAAGGGGCTACCACAGCAGAAGTTTCAATTGTGGAGTATTTTTTGAGGCTTTTACCCTTAGGCATTTATGCTATGAATTATATACTTTACATAGAGGATTTGAAGAATATAAGGTTTTAAGTTTAATTGTTGCAAGCCATGTTGCATTTTTTTTTCCCAAAAGTTGCCGCAGCCAGGCTGGCTGGGCAAAATAACCGGGGGCGACGAGCAACTTGTGTACATTGATANGGTGTGGTGAGCAACTTGTGTATGTTGATACAGCAGGAGTGGAAGCCGTTTATTGCAGGACAGGAGCAGTATTTATACATTCCACACAGCTTATCTAATTAGCATAAACTAGATACATCAGTCAACCAATAAGGAATCTCCACACTTAATGGCTCGCTGGTGTTACTTCTCAAACCACTCCCTCTGGCATTTTGCTAGGCACCATCCAGACTTGTTTACAGACTCTAACATTTTCCAGGCGCCATCCTGACTTGTTTACAGACTCTAACAAAAAGTGAACATAAAGTCTTCATAGTTGATGAAATCAAAATGTTAAGATATACTCTGAGTGCGGTGGTGCATGTCTGTAATCCCAGGGACTTCAGAGGCTGAGACAGGAGGATCCTAGTTTGAGGCTTGACTCAGCAAATTGGCAAGGCCTAAGAAACTTAGTGAGACCCTGCTTCAAAATTTAAAAAAAAGAAAAGGCGAGGGGCTGGGGATATGGCTCAGTGGTGAAGTGTCCCTGGGTTCAATCCTCAGTGCTAAATAAATAAATAAGTAAATAAATAGGGCAGAACACCCCTGGCTTCAATCCTCTGTACTGCATTGACAAACAAAAAGTTCAAAAAATATTAAGATATATGAGAAAGTCAGATGATACCGGGTTATTGGTATAGAACTAAATCTCATGAGTGAATTAAGAAAATTTGGGACATATTGTAATGTTACATTTCTCTTCTAAAGGGAAGTTTGGAAACCTCTAAAAGCACATCGTGAAATCTGGAACCAGAGGCTAGAGACCCGAGGAAGCCTGCAGATGCTTTGAACTGGTCTGTTGGAAGAATATGATGTGCGTGAAGAGTTATGATCACTTAAGGGCATTTGGCTGCAGAGTGAGAAGTCCTATGCTTGTACTTCATTCATACTTGTCCACAAACTTGCATCTGAGAATAAACTTGAACTGATGGAGGAAAGACTGAGTAGCAGGGAGAATCATGCCAGATAGATTGGAAAACTTTTCCTACACATACCCCCATTAAGGGATAGGACTAATCTCCATGCTCTTCTTTCCAAAAAATCCCAGTGTTTGGTCACACATGGCCTCACTTCTCTGTTCACTTTTGGCCATGGCTCAGTCATGGCTCACCTGAAATTAAAAATCTATATCCTGACTCAGGATAGTCTGTGCCCATGATGTTTACATTTTAGTACAAATCAAGCTATGTAGAAAAGAAAGTTGAGAAAGGGAATTTAGTCAGAAGACAGAAGAGCATGGAGTTGATATATGCTGATATACGAGGATGTATGGCTGGGCCATAAAACTGACTAGTGGTGGTTATTTTGAAGCCTTATTAAGCTTCACATGAATTGTGTGTGCATGTTCTTTCAATAAACTCCCTGACAGAAGGGTTATCAAACATTTTAATTTGCCAAGCATTAACACTGATAGTCCACTGCCAGGAAACACCTCAATTCCCAGCCAAACTGAGGCAATTGGTCACTGTTTAAGAATTTCCATCTCTTGCAATCAAAAAAGAACACTGACTAGAGCCAAAATCCACTTCTAGAAGGAAGATAAGAGCCATTAAATAAAGAAAAAATTCAAATGTATAGACTAAATAATTACTCAGTAATTATATAACTGCATAACCTCTTACCATCTTCCTCTAGATCACAACCCATTTTTCAGTTTACAATCCAAAGTAACATACATCTTTGCTTCTTTGAGGAGATAGTGAAAGCATCTGGGAAGATACTGCATATATAACAATCTATGTTTCAAAGCATTCACAGCTGCATGTGACCATCTCCTTCAGGACAGTAATAAATGTAATATACAGAGCTACATCATTTAATAATAGAGTATGTTAGTGTAGTTTGTTTTAGATGTTAAGATACTTTCAGAAAATTATCTCATTTAATCCTCATAGCAACACCATGAAAGTTGTAGAGTTATCATGCCAAGTGATGAATAAACTAACTTAGGGAAAGAAATTAATATGTTGAACACCTTGTGTTAGTCAGCTTTCTGTTACTTCAACAAATACCTGAGATAGTCAACTTAGGAAGAAAAAAGGTTTATTTTTGGCTCACAATTTTGGAGGTTTCAGCCCATAGCTGATTGTCCCTATTGCCATGAAGCTTGTGATGAGGCAACAAATCACGGTGGGAGCAGCTGGCAGAGGAAGCTCATTCACCTTATGTTGGATACAAGAGAAAGACCCGGAGAGAACTGGACTGAAATCACATAATCACCTTCCAGGGTATACCACCTATAAGCCAAAACTTTCCCCTTGGCCCACCTCCTAAAGTTTCTATTACCTATCAAAATAGTGCCAAGCTGAGAACTTTAGTCTTTACAATATGTGCCTCTGGGGGACATTCCAGGTCCAAACGGTAGCCACTGTGTACTGCATTAGAGTTTCTGACTTGAGATCTATGCTTCTTCTAATTTGTTAACATGTAAAATATTTTCTTCAATTTCATTTTTCTTTGCACAGACTTTCCAGCACGTATATCCAGAGTAGATTAACCGGTCCATCATAGTCTATAGCGAAAGTATTTGGATATTGAAAAAAAATGGTAAGGAAAATCAGAGCAGATATAAGGGGAAAACAAGCAAATTAGAATGAGTTTAGTAAACATTATCATCACAGATGTCTTTGGATATCAGAGAACAGAGAATCACAATGCACAAATATTTTTCAGGCAAAGGCAAATCTAATTTATTTATAATGGAATATATGAAGCCTAGGATACGAGTGACTAAAAATATAATATGACTTGTCATAGAAGAGCAAAAAAAAGAAAAAGAAAGAAAGAAAACAAGAAATTATTTCAAAAAGGCTTTTAAAGGGAGATTTAAAATCAAACTGCTACTTGGAGAGACTCACAAATGAATGAAGCTGTCAGCAACTCTTTTATTTGTGGTCAGGGGGCAAATGAGTTATTGAGGAGGCCATTTTTCTCTTTAGGGCCAGTACCAAAAAACGGAGACACCCCTAGCTGGATGAGCAGGACTGCTGCTCAGATGTATAGCCATTATTTCAGAGTGAGGCCTAATAGAAAACAGACTTAAGACCCTGAGTTCATAGCTTGATGCCAGTTATGGAGAATAGAAGAAAGGAAGGAAGATCTTATCTCTGAATGCTAGTGTCAGGTTAGCACAAAATTGATTAAGATTAACCACAGATTATTTTCCCCCCTTTAATAGGAAATGAATAAGAGTTCAAAGTTAGAACAGAAATCATCCTAAGTCCATATGAATGACCTTGAAATGGGTGATGGGGATAAAGGTAGGAGTCCGATGTGGCTTTGGTTGAAATGAAACATACTTTTGTTGATGCAACTTGTGGAATTATAGAGGTGATCCTAATCTTGTTGTGCAAAGCACTGGGTTTGAATCAGGTTTGTGCTACCAATATGACAGAAAATAGCTCATCCACCCCAATTTCAAGACAGGTGAAGACATTCAAAGAATGACTCCATTTGGCCCTGAATGTAGCAATTACGTTGATGAAAAAGAAATAATAGGAGACCTAAGTTAACATTGAACCAAATAACTTAAAAACATAGGGAAGGAACACAGCAAAAAGTTGATTATAACCTTGACTTTTTAAATTTTGTTCTAGGGCTTTACCACTGAGCTACATCTCCAGTCCTTTTTATTTTTTATTTTGAGGCAGTTTTCTTACAAAGCTGAGCCTGTAGATCTCCCAGGTCCCCTAGGTTTGGCCCTGGACATAACTTAGTGTTTACACTTAATCAGACTTTCTAAAATGGTTTGCTCACTGGGATGCTGCATGATTGGAAGAATTTGCTGAGGAATTGGAACAGCGAATTCTCACTCAAAGTGTTGGTGTTTTGGTTCTACCCTAGTGATGTTGCAAAATACTTGGACACCCCACCATTCTTACACCCAAGAAGAACACCACTGGGCAAAATGTAGAGGTTAAAAAATTAGTGTGTGTCCACTAAAAAATGTTAGTTTAAAAAAGGGTTGTAATGGCTAACAGATATGTGACAAGTTAGAAAGATAAAAAATAATAACTTTTTTGTTGGAATGGAAAAAATGCATGGGTAGCAGACATTTTCAATAATGGTACTGATCAAAACAAAATCTGGAAGAGAAATGCACCCTGGGAAAGGAAAGGGAATACTATTTGGTTTTTACTCCCTTCATCAAAGGCTTCTGTAATTCAATTTAACAGCATTTAGGACATTTCACAAAGCTGTCATTTTCTTTAAGAAGAAAACAACAATTAGCAAGGTGCATTACATAAAGATATTAAGAACTGGAAGGAATTAAAACAATAAATCCTGCAAAACAGATTTAAAAACAAACAAAAACAAAAAAAAATTTCATCTTACTAAAAAACTTCCTAATACAGTTTTTACTTCTTTGGAGGAAAGAGAGGTGTGTTGAAGTGAATGGACATGCATACACACGAACCAGATTAAATATGCATGGCATGTATTCTGCACCCAAATGCTTATAGATCCTTTTGTATGGTCTACTATACAAGCAAAGGCATATTAGACTGGGAATTTAATTAATTTATTTTTAATTGGTACATAATAGTTATGCCTACAAGTGAAATTCATTGTTTCTAATGTTTTTAATGCATATGACATAGTTTGGTTAATTCAGTTCTGCTCTTTCTCCCCTTTCCTATCACTCCTTTCTCTCTTATTCTTCATCTCCTCCGCTGTTCTCCCTTCTATTTTCCCTTTTAAATTTCCTATTTCTGTCTAGTTTAGGAGTTTAATTTCTGCTTTATGGAGACCAAGCTATAATTATGGATGAGGAGTCTTGCTTTGGTGGTGACGATAACTATGTTATTTGGGGATTAGAATGCTAACATTTTAGATTTTTAAAAAAGTGAAAATTTAGAGGTTTCTTTACGTGGAATGAGATACGGTTTTATAATGTTAAAACAATGATTATTCACAGACCAATCATTCTTGGTAATTTTGACCATCTGTTCCTCTTCTTAGTTTACTAAGTAGACTCATTATAAGTATAAAATTCTTTTAAAATTTGGTGTTTTGATAAAAAAATTAAAATTTGAAGTCATTACTTTATGGGATATGTTTAATATACATTTTAAAAAAAACTAGTGTTGAGATTGCTTGGGTTCTCTACCTCAACAGTAAAGAGGGGTACCTTTGCCCTATTTCCGTATTTGGCAGTTCAGGGAAACCCATAGTACTCTTCCCAGAACAATGCCCATATGACACTTAGCACAATGCTGAGGACATTATTCAATAAATGTTAGCACTGTGCTAATTTAATAAAGTGTATAATTTTAATAAATTTAATTAGTGGTTCATTTGAAATATAAAAAGCATGATCAAAACTAATTTCTCTCTAGTTCTATACTTCTTTTCTATAAATATTTAGCAAGGATTTCTATTTCATGTGTACAGAGTGGTAAAATAGTATGTCATCAATGTTAATAAAGAGATATCTACTTTGATTACTATTTGTTATTACATTTCAAGTATAATTAATTGGGACAAATTTCAATTCCACTGGAAAGTTATTGCATAGTCTAGCTCAGAAAGACACTTGCAAGTTTCCTTGATCTTTATTTTATCAGTTAAAGTCAAAACATTCCTTTTATTTTCATCATGTCAATAAACATTCATGACAGCCACAACCAACATTTTTTGAAGAGGTAAGTTGTAGTTCAAATAAAGCATTCATATAATTCTCTAAATTCTCACATTTGTTCTATTCTATTATTTTGATTTTGCTTTTTCCTTACTTATCTATCCGCACATAGATATAATTATATACCTATATACATCCTTTCTAGGAATAAGCAATAAGCTGACCATGTTTACTATATTTACCTAACAAAAGTATGAAAAGATGTGTAAATGGTATCTGTTATTCTGAGCCACCTTGAACAGTAAACTTGACTATTCAATGAAACTTAGAAAGGGGCCTGCTTAGAGAAGCACAAGGATGTCTGACAAGCCATAGTGGTAACATTAACTAGGGGGAAGTGAAAAATTTATTTTTCAGTTGAAACTCTGAGAAAATTTTTAGGTAAAAAGCAGAAGGTATAATTATGTGGTTTGGAATTTGGCCAGGGCACCGGAATTCATACCTCTTCACTTTCAAGATGTGTCACAGACTCTTTAATTACCCAAAGTGGATCAGGACCTCTGTGTTCCATCTCATCAAAAAGACAACATACTTTGCTACACATTTACTTGATGCATCTTTTGAACTTAAAATTTTACCAATCAATATGAAGAAACAATATCTCTCTTATTAAAATATTTTGTGTTTTGCTCTTTTTTTGAAGTTCTTTCATGGAAGGATGACTACAGGTGTCCTTGGGGTTCTCAGGCAAGACATAAGACCACCACTTACCAGGAATCCGACTGTCTGGACTTGACATTGACCTCTGCTGCTCACTAGCTGTAAAATAGTGCATGTGTCAGTTGATGTTACCCTTAGCATGAGCTATAGTTTCCTCATCCATAATATAATTAATAAATATTTATCTTTTTTTTTTTTTAATCTTTTTAAAAATATCTTTATTTTATTATTTTTTTTTTAATTTTTTATTGTGGGTTGTTCAAAACATTACAAATTTCTTGACATATCATATTCCACACTTTGATTCAAGTGGGTTATGAACTCCCACCTTCACCCCATACACAGATTGCAGAATCAAAATATTTATCTTTTTACATTATATAAATAAAATAACATGCAAAAAGTTCTTAGCCTCATACTTGATACCTAGCAAACGTCAATGGATATGAATATGATTACTACTATTTCCAGAGCCTTCTCTAGGCACACAGTAGGGAGTGCTATGAGTAGAAGTGGTAGGAGTCCAGCTAAGAGATAGAAAGTTCAATCTGTCTGCGAAGAGCTTTGTACATCAGGCTAACAAGTTTAGATTGTGAGAAGGGAACTATCTAAAGGAACTCTCTAAAGTTTTTACTCAGGGGAATAACAAGATGACATTTGTATTTTAGAAGTAGGACTCAGGTTACAGGGAGGAGGAAAGATTTGGGAGCAGAGAGGCTGGATATAGTCTCAAACATATTGCAAACTTGTCTGTATCCTCAAAGAGGGCATGAACCTACTTAATCTCAGTTACTGAATTGTCCTGCAATCCTTTTAGAGACTAATAGAGTTTTTTTGTCCTTATATATGAAATGACCCTAAACTTCTATTCATTTTATTTTTCTGTATTCCTTTCCCAAAAGCACACTGTCTTAATTGCTTGCTTCTACATTTCAGTATGCTTATTTCTTGTACTATTCCCACTTCTTATTTGTGACTTCTAAGTGTTGTCAGCAGAAGATTCAGGAAGCCAACTTGTTAGTATTATGTCTAAAACAAGAATAAATAGACCCTCAGTTTTTTCTTTCTTTAACTATTATAGATAAGGTTTCAACACAGAAATATCTCCACTTACCAACATTCATCTTGTAGAAATAATATAAAACGAAGTATAGATGGGGCAAAGTGCCACAGCCCTGATCATTAATAATAGTGTATAAACAGTCATTTGAAAACTCTCACTGGGACCTAGGAAAAATGAAACAAGGCCACTCACATTTCTATAAGTTGAGGCCCTGCTCTGCAGCAGAGCAACTAGAATTGCCTTTGTCCTGCTCTGAGCCACATTATTCTTCACTACAAACCATTTCCTTTCTAGCAATGGCTCTTTATTCCTATATTCAGAGTAGAAACAGATAAGAACATTTTTTTCATATTAGTCATTTCTTTATGGCAAAACAGCACTGAATGCTGAAAATATGCATATTATGTTGGAGGATAACACAGAAGAATTATCTAATGGAAATACTAGAAAAATCAAGTCATTGCATAGCTGGACTAATGCGTATAATGGATTCTAGGGCAGGGAATTAATTTTAATAATGTTCCTAATGAGGAAAATAGGCTAGAAATGGGAATGGTCAATCTAAAGGCAAGACCTGGATACTGATAGTAAGGGTGTTAACTCAAAGAGTTGAGATGAAAAGTCCAGATATTTGATTAAGGCCATAGATAATAACAAAAAGACTTGCACAGATGGGGCAGATGAAAATATCTAGAATGGTCAGAGTCCAAGGAAGCAGACAAGAGAAACAACACAAACACTGGTGGCCAGATGTCCCAGGAAATTGTAAGTTAACCTAGAGAAAAATATAGGATACAGGACTGAAGAAATAGGATAAAACACTTCAGAGAACAAACCTGAGGTGTCAGACCTAGAAAGATCCCCTAAGTGAGGCCAGTTTCTGTTTCATTTGGAAGGTCTCTGAGCTTCTTTGTTAGAGCAGGAACCAGTGAGAGGATTATCCACTTAGATGCCCTCTATGGGTGTTGCTGGCACAATTTACTATGGAGGTCAGGAGACAGGAGTGGCAGTTCCTTCTGTCATCAGTCTTGATGCTGAGAGGATGGGCCTTGGAAGGCTGACTATAGAAGAAAAGTGTACTAGAATGGTGAGGGGAGGTGGCCTCAGGGCTGGAGTGTAGCAAGAGGCCCTGGGCATTTGGGAGAGGTACTAAAAGCTTTGCAAAAGAGAGATGCTATTGCATCAAAGTCAAATTACACTCCTCATGATTTTGCCTAAATTCTATTCCTGATTCTAGAACTATGTCAACTATCTTATTAAGCCCACTGCTTTTTTCCAATTTCAACAATGAATTTTATTTACTGA
The DNA here is from genome assembly GCF_001458135.2 of Marmota marmota marmota. Taxonomy (NCBI): domain Eukaryota; kingdom Metazoa; phylum Chordata; class Mammalia; order Rodentia; family Sciuridae; genus Marmota; species Marmota marmota. The sequence goes on from NW_025999943.1 coordinate 5,875,068, forward strand.
TCCCTTGAAGGCAAAATTTAGAAAATAGCATCCCACTGCAAGAATATTCTATATGAAAACATTCTTATCCACTCATTTTTCATAAAATGGACCCTCATATACATATAACATCAAAGAGCAGACTGATATATGCAAATGCCCTGTGAAAGCCATGTGGCAGTTGTCCTCACACCTTCAGGTACACCTCCTTGGCAGGCAAAGGAAGTCTTTTCTACAGTTCTCCCTCTTTTGATAGAAATTTATTGTAACTATTTTTTTAACAGCAAAATATCTAAAGATCCCTTTCCTTATCTCCCCACTTCAATTATATTCTAGAAAAGTACAGAATTGAAAAGTTCCTGTCCCTAGGAGTGATCAGAACACCAAATATTAAAGAATGGCAGGTTACTTTAAGTTCCTGGGCCATATACTTCATTACTTATAGAAGAAGTTGAGCTTCAAGTTCTATAAAATGAGTAACAGGAGAAAGGATCTGATTAGGCCACCTACAAAAAATGATGGTCATCTACGATGGAGTAAAGCAAGCATCCTCAACCATCAACCAATACTACCTTGCTGATCACAACTTTGCAGAGATCCAACAAGTTTTGAATCTCAAATATAGAATATACTCCAGAAAGCCAGACAGAGAGTGCTGAGAAGTGTGAATGTAATAGAAAGCTGGTGAAGGCACAGAGTAAAGAATCCCAAGAAAGTTTTAGTATCCTTTTCATTTATTAAGTCAGTGGAAAAGCCACCCATGACCTCAGTGGTGATCACATCAGGATGTTTTTATGGAATTGCTGCAGGAAAACACAGTTGGCAACTGGCATCCTCTGGCTCACTATACTCAAAGTACAGTTGCAGACCAACTTCCCTGAGAGCTTCAAGGCTGGGGACTGTGGCAAAGGTATTTCTTGCCAGATGGGAGCTCTTTGGTGAAGACTCCTTTAGGGAAGTTTTTTTTTTTTTTTTTTTGCTTCCTCTGTAGGGATGGTTGGAAGGACCATCACAGTATCTCCATCCTTCCCATCAGCTGGGGTGGCAATCTTCTTTTCCCCTGTCAACTGCAGAGCGGTAACTACTCATCAAACATTCTTCTTGGCAAATCTGTTGTCAGTTTTGCAGCTCTGCCCAAGCTCTATGGTGCACACAGGGATGAAGCCCCGTGAGTGGGAGAAGAGAATGCCCCATGAGTCTCCCAGAAAGTCATAGAAACAGATGCAGCCGATTATGGAATTGGCCTTGAAGTTGGAAGCTTTGTCCCCAAGAAGGAGCCCTCCAGGCAGGGATGAAGAGGCACCAAGCCTTCCACTTTTAAAATCCCTAATAAAGGAGTCTACTCCCACATCCCATAGATCTCTTCAAAAAACATTTTTTTTTTTTAAAGTCTCAGTGATGAATGTAAGTACTATGAATAATAAAAAAAAGGGGCTGTGATCTATCAAAGCCTAGTATTGGAAGTGGATATTTGATGTTTCCAACAATTTTAGAGTGGTTTCTTATAATTCATGTATTAATAATGCATTAGTATATTTTAGAATAACTCTAAAATCTGTTACTATTAAAATAGTTGCTTGCCTTGAATAGATGACTTTACTTTCAAATATTAAATTATTTTAAAAATTATATATGTACACGTTTATGTATAGTTCAAATTCTTCAAAAGATTTCTCAAAGGAGAAGAAATATTGTTTAAGTACATTATATAATAGTTCATATACATATATAGTTCTTATATATATATATATCTGAACTATATTTATTTTACATATGTATTTATATACATAAATACATATATATATTTTATCCATATAATTTAGACTATTTTATTTTGGAGTCTATCATATTTAATATAATCAGTATAGCTAGTTATAGAATTATGATTATACATGAGAGACACAAATGAATAATGGTACTTGAGTCTTCCACTGAAACAATGCAGTATAATTTAATGGAAATATGCCTAATATTTAAAAGAATGCTTTGTCTTGCAGACAGAGTATTCCTATATATATCCAACCTCCCTCCTACTGAAAATTCCTCTTTCCCTTCTGTTCTCTATTTCTCCTCTTCTTCCTTACCACCTCCCCCGCTTTCTAATACCATCAGTAATGTTTTTATTCAGCATAGAACCAATGGAGAACAAATTGCTTAAAATCATTCATCCAATAATTATATTTTGGATGCCTACAATGTGAGATTTTACAACAGGAGCAGACACTCTATCGCCTAGAAGCAGACTTCACCATCATTTTTTATAAGTTGGCATGGACCTAGACAAGGAGAGAGATGAGTTTGGGGGTGAGGAAAAGTGGCATCTAAGTGGAGACCTGTAAATAAATAAGATTCCCTTCTTTATGTCAGGACAGAGGGATTAAAAGTGTTCTAAGTAGAGGGAATATGTATAAATGCCCCAAAGCAAGGAAGATCATGGGAAATGCCGGAGAACCTGGTTTGTGGTTGGAGGTAGGTGGGGTCATGGCAGTCTGCATTGATACAGTGGTAAGGAAGGAAGTGCAGTTTTCTAATAGAGTCTATGCATTTGGCTTTCCTTCTAAGAAAAGTGAAAATAGAAAAGCTCATGTGTACACATATTTAAATATGTTCAGATTACCTATCCCAGATTCCTCTTAACCTGCTTTTATGAGGATCCTCATGAAATCCAAGACTAGCTCCATCGAAAGACATGATAAGTATCTGGTTCATAAACAAAGAGCAATATAAGCCACCAATAAAAATTTTGTTTTTATACCACTGGCTAGAATAATATGACAATACTCAAATTTAGACTCAAAAGACTTTAGGCATCTTTTGGAATCACAATGTATGCTATTTTATCCCTGAATTATATAATATTTGAAATTATATAAGACTTCTTGGGCAGGGATCTGGAGACCCTCAGGCCTCTGTGGGCACTGCAATGGAAACTCCCCAAGTGAAGGAACCCAGGTCCATAGGGGCTGGGAATGAGGAGCCTTAGAAGGGGGCTGGCAGGTTTGCACTGGCACAGAATCATCTGCCCAAAGCCAACAAGTAACTAGGATAATGCAAGGACTAAGAAATAAATTTTATTTTTCTGTTTCCTTCCAATGAAATTTCCATAGGAGACTGTGGTTTTGAGCCCTATTCAGTGTAGTGACACTTACGTATTTCAAAATGGACAGAGAGAGAAAATTATTTCCTTGCTCCATAAATTCAACTGTTTTAGAACTATGGTTTTAAACCTTTATGGGGAGCATTTTGAGAAATTACAACCTCATCCTTGACCTCTGAATATACAATGGTCATATGTACACAATTATCCTATATACACAAAATCCTTCTAGGGTTTTAGAAGGCTCACAGCATCCCGTGGTTTATCCACGAACCCAACAACAGTAGTAACCTTGACTGAATGCTGGTATGCAAGTACTCAGCTAAGCAGTTGATATGCTGACCTTATTCGATCTTCATAATAATTGTATCATGGAGTTACTATTATCCCCATTTTAAGACTGAGCAAGTTGAGGCTTCAAGGGGTTTTAAGTAACATGCCTGAAGTTGCACACATAGAACGATGGAGCCATCCCTACAACCAATACTGGCTGTCTCCAGAGCCCAAGCTCTTCCTCATCACCCAGACCCCTAGTTACATTCACAACTGAATGATATGGATGTGAAAGTGCTTTCAGATCCAACAGATTCGATCCTCATTCTGAATGTCTTCTTCAAGGTCTAAACAAGTTAAAAAAGAGTTTTTGGTTCATTTTAAGTAATAAAATATGTGTAGGAGGAAAACTATCAAAATCATCTTTACTCAATAACTCAGGGATATACGTTATCATTGAAAAGTTTAATGAATGACTGTTATGTACCAAAAAATGTTAGCCTAAAATATGATCCTACCTTTATCTTTGTTTTATACAGTAGAACATAGGCTTAGGGTAAATAAGTAATTGATTCAGAATTATATAGTCAGTGATTCTGTACTAAATTATAATTGGAAATTATAATCCAATCTCTTTCACTGCATACTCGTGTTATCACTCAATTTTCTGTGTTGTCTCATTTTACAATTTAATTTTCCAGTAAATAGATATTTATTTCTAGGTATAAATAGCTGTACATAAGTAAATATTTTTAAAATGGAGCATCCTGGACATACAATTTTATAATCTTCTCTTTTATTGGGCAATTGTTGAAAACCTCTTTCCAAATCAATGTATATAGTAGTCACAAGTCTATACCTACAGACTACTCTTTAATGGCTGAGTCATATTCCAGTGTCTGGAGCTCAAGATTTGTGGACTCCCTTAGGTTTATATTTATGTAGGCTCTGATTTTTCACCAATCATTTACTTCTATGTAAAATACACTATTTATATTAAAGAAATGATAACATTGATCTACATATCATGTATGACAACTGAATCAAATAATACTTAAGTTCAATGAGGGAAAGCACTATGTGACTATCATTTCTCTTTTGGAAAAGAACTGTCTCACCAATAGGAAAATAAAATGGTCACTTTGTGTAACCAAAATCATAATATTTCTCTACTATTCTCTCTATCAAATGTGAATTTTATACTTGACAAACCAAAATAAAGATAGGTAGGAAGTTATCATTTTGTTTTAAAAATGAGGCAGATTGCCAAAATCTCTGAAAGATTGTGAGATGGGGATCCAGAGAGAAAAACTGAGTCTCTTACAAAGAAATGTCCCTGTTGGAGTATGGAATGGGCAGCGTATGGACAACTTGTAAGCTGGACAAAGGGGCCTAAGGGACAGCAAAAAACCCAGACAACGAATGCCATCTGAGCACCCTGAACAGCCTATGAATTATAACTTTCCAGTTTCCTGTAACTTTTCTGGAATGTAGCAAAGCAGGGGCAATATCTCAATACAAAGAGACCAACCTTGTAAAGCAAAGGACTAAGATTGGACTGGACCATGACAGCCCTCTGGTATCATCACCTAGTTGACCATTGACAGAGATGTCAATGCAACCTAAAACTGTGTGCCAGACCAGAACCCCCGATGTGGAAACATGATCTTGCTCCACGTTTCCCAATCCTGAGGGAAGCCAGCCCCTTTGCATCATGCATATTCCACCTAAATATGTGTCCTTTTAAGCCCTGGTGGTGTATCTGGCTCTCATTATAGCCTATATTCTGCTCTGAGAATGCATATCTTTAACTTTGCTTTCTAATAAGATCTCTTTGTTCAAACCTTATGTATCCTTAAATTATTTTCTGCAACAGGCCAAGAGCATGGAAGTTCTGAGTAGAGTCCTCTGTCTCCTGAGAGATCTCCCCAAACCCCCTCACAGTGTGGTAGCTATATAATTGTTTTAAATTAAATTGTTTTAAATTTTGTTATCTACAAAAAGATAACCATAGATTGTGCAATTGTGAATATCATTTATGCAGCATCAGAACTGCTTGTGGGATGGATAGAAGAATCAGATAGGAGTTATCATTTTATTGTGCAACTAATAATATAACAATAAATGATTTATGGATATTTTGTTTAGACATTTTCTTTTTCTTTTCACTGTGGATTTAACCCAGGGCTTCATGCATGATAAGGATGGACTCTACAACTGAGCTATAGTCTCAGCCCTTAGAACTGTGTTTTAGTGGTCACATGAATTACATGACCAAAACTGAATTTACATTCGTCATCTGAATTTACATTCTGGTCTTCTTTAAAAATGTGAGCATTAGCCAGGAGTGATAGCCCATGTCTGTAATACCCACTGCTTGGGAGGCTGAGGCAGGAGGATCATGAGTTCAAAGCCAGCCTCACCAATGATGAGGCACGAAACAACTTAGTGAGACCCTGACTCTAAATAAAATTCAAAATAGGGCTGGGGATGTGGCTCAGTGGTTGAGTGTCCCTGAGTTCAATCCCTGGTATCAAAAAAAAAAAAAAAAAAGTGAGCTTCAAGTCTGTAAATTATTAATTCACATAGAGCTGGGGTTTTTCATTTTGTAGACTTAAAAGTTTATGATCACATTTGTTTCTAGAGTACCTGGCAAATTGAGAATATTTTTCTCTCTTTTTCCTCCTCACCAGACCTTACCTCTGGAATCCTCTCTTATTTTATCTATTACTCTCAATGGCATCTCTATCTGCTAAGGCAGCTGGGCCCTGTCAGAGGCAGAGGTGAGATAGTAGTCCTCTGGCATGCCAGATTAGCAATGTGATAACATAGTCAAGAACAAGGGTTGAAGTCTGGCCTCAGTAATTGGACAGAGCCTTAGGCCAAGTGTGATGTGGATGTGACTTCATGTCATATCATTACTCTCAGTGCAATGAACTTATGTACTGTTGTCCTGAAACTCCCCAAATCTCCCAGTTATCTATAACTGCCAACTGCCCTCTATTTAATTAGTTTTATGGAAAAGAAAAATGCTTCTTTTTCTACCCCAGTTCCGTTGTGTTAGAAAAGGCCACATCAGATCTTAACTAGATTATTAAATTTCCTATTTCCTCCCCCTCTCTCTTTCTCCTCACCCCCACCGCACCCCCTTCTCTTTAGTCTCCAAATATTGCTTACTCAAGACAAATTGGACCTCAGCATTTTGGAGGCCCATCATTCTTAAAAAAGAGAAGCACCAACTTTAAAGAAAACAAAGACAAGTTAAAGCCTTATTCTATAAAGTATTTTTGCAAATTGCTCATATCTCCAGGCCTTTGTTCTTTCCCAACTTAATTCTAACTGCAACAAACTTTCTCTTGTTTCATGAATAATGTGCAACACCCTCTATTCTTCTCAGTGCTTTTTCATTAGTATTCCTTATCTGCGGAATGTTCTTCCCTTTCCACTGCATACTTAGATTTGAAGTTGCAGCTCTGAGAGATCTCAGACAGCCTCAGGCAGACTCAGTCCCTCCCAGTGCTGGAGGCCAGGCTCCCTGTTCCTATCTCGATTAGCATTTGATGCCCTTGGATCGTAGTAGTTTGTTCATTTGCCTAATTCTCTTCCTGGACTTGGTCTCATCTAGAGTCCGGGACTTTTATGTTATTTATTTTCCAGTTCTCCATATAACAGTAAATATATTGGTGGAAATAAGGGAAGAATGCAAGTAAAGAATGCTTCCACGGTGTAGAAGATGGCAGCATTATGAATGCACATTACATGAAGTTACCTTTGTAATTGTGGATCTTGATTTACACTTTACATTTATTTGACTGCTAGATAAAATAACAGATTAGAGAAAACAAGTTCACCTCTAAAACTGTTTTTCTCATTGAGAGAAATTGTGAAATTGAAGGTTTGTGCCTATAAAAGGCAAACACAAATCTACAAATTGAGCTGAAAATTAGGTGATGGGGACTAGGCATTACCCAGATTTCAGCCAGCCACAACAGGTCTTTACTTGTAGGTTGGATTCTGTGTGTGGAACTAGGAGTACACATGCCTGTTATTAACAAACTCAAATGGTGTGTAGCTGATATACCCGAGGCATTTTACTGGCTTTGATTTGAAGTTCCACCTGAAAGTTTGCTTTTAGGTGCCTTGACAAACCTGTACTGTTTCTTGTGATAACAAATAGTCTTGTAACTTCTGTGCATGACCAATGATTCCTTTCACTTTTTCTTTCTTTCTTTCTTTTTGTTTTCTTAGTTTTTGTTTTTTTGGTTTTTTTTCTAATCTTGAATTACTGGGGATGAAGTACACATACTGATATCAGCCCCCAGGTCTGACCCTTCCTCCTCTCTTAGATCATTGGTAGTTGGAGTCCTAAAAGGAGAAGATCCTCTTTCCTTCTCATTCTTAAATTTTTATTTACATGATCACCTCCACTGTAATGGCTCCTATTCTCAATATATTTAATATGCTTAGTGGCTCCCAAGTTATATCTTTACTTTTAGAATTTCTTCTGAGCTATGAATATCTCTATATTTAACTCTATGTTTATATCTATAGCTCCATGGCCTCCTGAACTCACCACTCTCCACAAATCCTGCTTTTCCTCTTGACTCTCCAGTACAATGGTACCACACAGGAGCTCAAAGAGATACTTGGAAGTCATACTTTTATATACTTTTATATACTTTAGATACTTTTAATGTTTCCCTGTAAGTGAGTCCCATGCAACATACCAGTTCAATCACACATTCCTTTCTGTTTTGTTATTTAATAAGTCTTCAGTCATTCTATTAGTCTCCACTCTCTGTACCTACCTTGATCTAGCAGTCAGCAGCTTTCTTCCTGGGACCTCTTTGTTAGATGCTTGGCTAGCTTTGAATGCACTCAGGCATTCCTCCAACCCAGTTCTCCCCAAGGTACTTAGAGCTGTCTTTAAAAATAAAAATCTGATCATATCCCTTCCTGATCAGTCATTTCTTCGGCCTGGTCAAGTGCTGTCTTCTCCCTCTCTGCTTTCCAATTTCACTGACTTGATTTCAGTTTCTGAAGTTTTGCCATTCTGTGTCCTCTCACATCCCTGCCCAAAGCATGCTCAGTCCCTCCAGCTTGTTTTCTGGATAAGGACTTCCTGTATCACTCAAACCAGATTATTAAGACCCGCTTCAAGGAAGAAGTATGGAGGAAGGTGGAAGTGACCTTCCTGTTTTAGTCAGATTTTTTTTTCTTTTTTCTTTTATTACTGTGACCAACACTGGACAAGAATATTGTAGGGGAATAAAAGTTTATTTTGGCTCATGAGTTTTAGAGGTTCAGTCCATAGTCAGCTGACTCCCTAGTTCTAGGCCCAAGAGGAGGCAAAACATCATGGTCGAAGGGCATATGGTGGAAAGCAGATCAAGACATAGCAACCAGGAAGCAGAGAGAGAAAGAGCTTTATTCACCAAGGCCAAACTGTATATGCCAAAGGCATGTCCCCAGTGACCTACTTGCTACAGTTGTACCCTACCTGCCTACAGTTACTACCCAATTAATCCGTATCAGTGGGTTAAACTATATATTAGGTGACAACTTTCATAGCCTAATTATTTCACCTCTGAACATTCTTGCATTGTCTAACACATGAGCTTTTGGTGGATACCTCATAGCTAAACCATAACACTTCCTGCTCCTGTGGTTTTCCAAAATACCAAGGTGAGATATTTTGGGGTAGTATGAGAAGGAAGGAAGGGTCAGAAATAATGCGATCAAAACTGTCAAGTGACCATGAATTGAAACCTCTAAAACTTAGCCAAAATAAAATGTCCCTTTTTAAAAGTTGTTTACCTCAGGTATTTTGTCATAGCAATAGAAACCTGAATAAGAACTTTTCCTCCCTAAGCCCAGACTTATTTATTTATTTATTTGTTTGTTTGTTTATTTATTTATTTTGTCTCTTTTCAGGACAAACTCATTCTGAGACGATACCATTTCCTAAAACTTTATGTGGTCAAAACCAAACTCTTCTCCTTTCCTATTAATTGAATTCACCCTTTTCACTAACAGCATACCACTACTCTGCTTCCATCCTCCATTTCTAATTAGAGAGCACACTTAATAGTTCTTCTATTAAATAATTTCTTAGCAGTATTCATGTAAACCTCTTTGTCTAAAAATACTAATACTAAGGCACCAAAAAATTGGAGAATTTTTCTGTTCTTGTAAGGATTTGTGTATTCTAAATAAAGAGACATTAAAGTTAAAAGGATATGCACATATTCAAAAAAATAATAATTTCTTAGTTGATTGCAGTATTTCTTAATTAACCCTTATGACAATCCTATGAAGTAAGATTTTATAATTATTTTCATGAAGGTAAAGTAAATATGATTGGTCCAAGGTCATGTAGACATCATATGACAGAGCCAATATCTGAATCAAGTTTTACCTGAGAGCAAATCTCACATTAATTTGCTGTGCCATTCTGGTCTCTCAACTTCTGAAAGATCCTCAGGAACCACTAACTGTAAATGATCTTTAATTTCTTCAAACTTCATAGCACTTACTCTTTACAGGACTCATACATTTAAGTATTACTTCATTACACTATTTTTAGTTATTTTATGTTGGTGACTTATGTAACAAACCAAATGGAACTTTCCTGGAAGGCAGAGATTTTATCTTATGTTTTAATTTTTTGTTATGTCCTAAAAAAAGGACATAAAAATTGATGTTTTCATGTCATAACAAAGTGAAATGTGCATAGAAGTTGCCCCTCAAATACTGATTCAAACTTAGAACCAGATTTCCTAGGAGGACCATTTAACCATAATTGCTATTCGTTGTCTCTCTGCTCATTTAAAGTGTTATAGAATGTTTCCATTTTATAATTAGGCATATGGAGACTTGAAGGAATAAATGAGTTGTCTACAGTTCCAGGTAGGAAACTAGGAACCTATAAAATGATGTCAAAACTGATGAGAAATTTAAAAACACATTCTAAAAAAGAGGGTAAAAATGTTTAATAGAGTAATTTTTTTTCCTACTTAATTCTTTTCAGTATATTTTGACTGAGGACAATACCGCTATATCACTTAATTCAACGAAAGTAAGTTCTGCCACCGAAGTCTACAATGTTTTCCACATTTGTGAATTTAACAAGGCTGATGAGATGCATCTGTTTTCAGATGTAGATAGTAAATGCAGAATGAATGGCAAAGTCCATTATAAATGCAAGCAAGTGTCTTAAAGAAAATGCTAATAAACCATGGGAAGGCCCAGAGCCAGGTGCCTGACCCTAGAACTGAGTGACCCAAACTTCAGCCTGGGGCAGCCAGCTGATAAGAAATGAAAAGGAAAGATGGGTAATCATCAGAGTTGTAAGAAAGAAGAAAAAAAAAAGTGAGAAAGACCATAGCAAAAAACAAACAAGCAAACAAAAAAACTCATAAAAAAAAGGAAAAGAAAATAAGGGAAGTCAAGAAAAACGAGAGCCCACCACAACAAACAAGAAGCAGAGAGGAAACAGTATCAATTTTTCAAGTTTCCAAAAGAAAACATACCTACTTTTAATCAGATCCTCTCCATTTTCCCTTACAGCAATGTTCCGTTTGGCTGGGCAGCTCACTAACTGATCACATATGCCGCCCCCTCTGCAACTTTCCCTAAATTATCCCTGGTTTGAATATCTTTTGGAAACTTTTAGTAAATGAAAACATCGAGTTTTTTTCCCCTCTCTCCTTTTGAATAATTTCTCCTGTAACCTTAACTCTTAAGAATTTTTTAAAAAAAATAATTGCCCATAAATAACTTAGGTGATCTACAAATATTTTATAGTCATTATATTTATTCAGTAGAGATTGTTGACAGCGTACTGTGCCCTGAGACTTGTTTTTGTGTTTCTGCCTGATTTTGGTCAAGTGGCTATAAATATCTTTACATAAACTATCAAGAAGCATTCAGGTATGTAAATAAACTGTTTTATATGAGTTTTGGATCGCCAAAGAGATGTAGAAAAGATGACACAGAGTTAGTTTCTCTATACCCTGTTTCTGTTTCTCCCATTGTTAACCTCTTACATTACTATGATAATTACATGGGTTACAATTAGGATTCGTGCCTGTTCCTTCGTATGAGGTGTTTCCACACTTCATTTGATTTCACTGCCTTTCCTCTACTATCTGTTTTTCTGCTTCTGTAACTCCAACAGGATAGCACATCACATTTGGTCAAATCTCCCTTGGTTCCTCTGGGCTCTGATAGTGTTTCAGATTTTTCCTGTTTTTTATAACTTTGACATTTTTTAGGAATCCTGGGGAGGCATGTTGTAGAATGGCTGGCAAGGTGGATTTTTTTAAGGAGTTTTGTCATAGCCAGGTTAGAGCTGTGAGGGTTTGAGAAGCGTGTCATGGAAGCCAAGTGCTCTCCACACAACATGGTATCAGAGGGTAGTTTTCACTGAAAGTTTGCGCCTGCCCCAAATTCAGATGTTGAAATCCTAACTGTCAATGTGATGGTGCTAAAATGTGCCTTTGAGGGATAATAAGGTCATAAGGGTGGAGCCCTCACAATGGGATTAGGGTCCTTTTAAAACAGACCTGGGATTTCCAACTGTCCCTTGAAAAAGAGGTACAGCAAAGAAAGAATAGCTTTTACTATTGCCAAACTTTCTTATGATGGCTAACGGGCTGGTTTCTTCCTAAAACGTAGGCAAAGAGCGAGTGGATGTTTGGTTCATTGTTCAGTGGAAATATTATTTATTATTAGAACAATTTAGAAAGATTAATGGGGAAATTACTGTTAATACATTCTTTTCAACAAGCAATCCTTGAAAACCCAAACCAAATTTGGATCTTCAAAACTACTACAATCTTCACCATCATTTAGCCTCCTAGTTTCTAAATGGAATAAAGAATGAAGAAAATGTGGAAAACAGACCTCTATTACGTAGCGTGCATTTATAGTACATCTTAGACCAATTAATGTTTGAAATATTGAAGTAATAAATATAGATCCCAGTTACTGTCAGCAGTTTGCTCTGCTAACTACACATTTATTCTCACATTTGGATGTATACAGTATATTTGTAATTCAAGAAGCCAAAATCACATGCAGAAACAACAGCAAAGCCATCACCTCTAGCCCATTCTAACTAATTAAAAGCAAAAGGCAAATAGTAGATTTTAATCTTGTTCTGTTTCAGAGTTACTTAAGATTAAGAAAGAATATAAGGTATGTGATGCCTTGGAACAAAATACAATTCTAAACTTACAGGATTGGGTCCACGCCAGGATTGATTAAGGCCACTGGAAGATCAGAGCTTAGCTTCTCTAGTACTAAGCTCTGTAGGATTTCCTTCTGCAAAGCTATGTGAATGTAGACGCAGCTGATTTAGGTCACAAATTCAGAGAGAGGGCTGATCCTGATAAAACAGGTCACCCACCCACCAGATCACGTCAACTGTGACCTCAAGATCCTTGGTTATAAAAGGGAAGAGACTGGTGCCATCCCCTCCCTGAATGCTGAGGTAAAACCATGCTACTGATCTGCCATATTGTATACCTGAAACCATGCAGTTTTGATCCCAAAATGTTTGCTCCGCTAATCTTGAGTTCTTGCCTGATGGACCAGGACTCAAGCTAAGTTTCCATCCGTCATGTGACTACTCAGCCCCTGATGGTGCCAGGAGAGGGGCTGGTATCCTGCAATCACCCAGCTCAAAGGTCTGAGTTTTCTGTTCTGGAAACTGTCACCCCAAACTTGGCAGTCCCTATGTTCTGGCTCAGGATGCAACAGGCCTTGGAAGAACAGTGCACTGTTCTTGTTCCTATCTTTGAGAATACATTTTAAAGAAATCCACTTAAGGAATTCTTGTCAGCATGCTTCTTGGGTACTTTCTAGGTTTCTATGACATCTAGGCATAGGGAGGTCATGACTTGAGGACACATTTTACCAGCCAATTCAAGATCTTAGGAGATGTCAATCTATGACACATTAGGATAGGCTCAGGATCCCCTTGTATGACAACAAAAGAACCCAGGAAAACATTCCACAGGTAAAAATCAGAGCAGAACGATCTATTTACCTTCAAATTAGTGGAGTCAGCAGGTATCACCCTATTCCAGTGTCTGAGTTGGAGATCAGAGTGTAAGGATTACCTCCTTGGATCATTCTTATAGGAAAATGATTACAAGAAATAACTACATGCCACAATGATAGTAGATAAGTACTAGAAATAGTGTCTCTGTTCTCAAGGCTAGTTATGGAGACGTATAAACTGAGTGTCTCCCCCAAAATTTGTATGTTCACATTGTAACTTTTAATGTGATGGTTTTAGGAGATGAGCCCCTTAGGGTAAGTAAGTAATGAGGGTGGAATCCTTATGAATGAGATTAGTGACCTTTAAAAGTGACCCCAGAGAGCTTTCTCACTCTTTCTTCCATTTGAGGATACAAAAAAGATGGCATTTGAAAATAGCCCTCACCAGAACCCAACCTTGCTGACATCCTGATCTTGGAATTCTGCTGTCTAGAACTGTGAGAAATAAATTTCTGTTTACAAGCCACCTATTATAGTAGCCCTGACGAAGAGACCAACAAATAAAGTGACATGTTGCAATGGGTTGTCATACAGTGCTATAGAAACAAGAAATAACAAACACTATGGGAGAAAATTCAGAGTGGACTTTATCTCAAGATTGACATTTGACATATGCTTAAAAAGTTTGAGTCTACAACCTACTTGGGGACACCTCACACAGGACCCTCAAAGCTGAATTTGGTTAAGATACATCTGTTTCTAGTTGACAAGAAAGGATATTTCCCTTGAAGCCTGAACTCTACATATATTGTACCCTGTCATTTGCAAAGGAAACATCTTAAGACTTTCCATAATCTCTAAATTCACAAATACTAACTAAGACACACAGGATGGACAATCAGTCAGGCTTGTTTGTGGACTAAGTATTTGATGCTATCTATACCTGAGCCATGCAGCAGCACATAGATGTGTTCCAGTGCCATGAGTCCAGAGTACACTTTAGAGAACGATTACCTTGATTGGCCACAGGATCATCATGATTCCATGGGCCAGAGAATCATGGTCTCCCATGTTTTATGGTTAGGGACTAGTACTAGATCTTGCTGCATACTGGGTCACGTGTAAAGTTCATAGGAGGAGGAGATGGTCAGCCTTCCTATTGTATGTCTTAATGAGACATATGGGCCAAATTTGATTTCCTTCATCCAAAAAGTATTAATTAGCACGTATCACTTATTGAATGTATTAACTATATTTTGGCAGTGCTAAGAGAATCACAGTATCTATATAACAGAATATTATACAGCTATAAAGAAGAATAAAATTCTATCATTTGCAGTAAAATGAATGAAACTGAAAGACAATTTGAAAAAATGTGAAATCAGCTGGACATAGAAAACCAAATACCATGTGTTCTTTCTCCTATGTGGAAGCATTAAAAAAAAAAAGTTGACCAGAATGTAAAATAATAATTCCTAGAGGGAGGAGGTAGATAAAGGGATGTGTGATCAATGCAAGCAGTATACGTGTATTGAAATATCAATTATCATACCAAAGTGCATTGATTTGCACAATTAATAATGCTAGAGAAAAATGAAATAGACTGGGGATGCAGCTCAGTGGTAGAGCAGTTGCCTAGCATGTGTAAGGCCCTGGATTCAATTCCCAGAACTGGGAAGAAAAAAAACAAAACGAAACAAACAAAACGCTTGGGAGTTCATCACTGTTATTTCCCCATTTCTGAGATGAGGAAACTCAGCTTGGAGAAGTTAAGCAATATATTCAAGGTCACACAAACTGGGGATCAAAGACAGAGGTTAATCTGGGAATATCAATTGTCAAAACCTCTGCTCTTAGCTTTTCAACCCTTCTTTCTTCTCTGAGAAGATATCGGTGCAGTTTGTGTAGTGAGGGGAAAGGCTGGCACGGCTCTTCTACTAGGGCCTTTTCCATGCTTACTTCCGGGGCAGCCTAAGGAACTCAGGCAGGGGCTCCCATGCCCAATGTTGCCAGCAATCTGGATTTTGTCTTTGACAGGTCGATGTGGCCTGTGACAGGAATTACACATGTCAGGGCCAAATATATGTTACTAGAAATAGATTGCATCAGGAAGCCAGATTTGCACAGTTTAAATAGAAGTGAAGAAACTGGAAGTAAGATATAGCAGTCTAATCTGTGGTTGAATCATGCACCATAATTAAGCCTCCTCATTTCCTACTCTTTCCTTCTTCATGTTGCAAATGTCTCCATCTGTGACTCATCTTTTCTGAAGCAGTACTCCCTCATATTTCTTTTTCTTGTCTTGCTATTTTCTCCATCGATGTCATCTTTTAACTTCTCTAGAAAAGTCTTATTGATTATCAAAATTATCAACGAGTAAGATGGAAAAGACAGTTCTTGTACAAGCATTAAGAACTCCTATTATATAAGTCAAGGCCCTATTAAAATTTATATATATATATATATATATATATATATATATATATATATATATATA
>NW_025999943.1:5892343-5981656 GCF_001458135.2 Marmota marmota marmota
TATATATATATAAAATTTAGTAACTGATGATACGGAGGACATTATATACATAATTAAATTCAGCATATTTTTCAAATGCTCAACTTTTGATGGGAACTTTGTTAGGTGCCAGAGATATCAAAACAAATCAGGCTCTCATCTTTTTTCTAAGACCTCGTAGTTGAATGGGTAAGACCAGAACATAAATAGATAATGTCAACACAGTGTGGTGTTATGATAGGGATAGAGGCCTGTCACCAAAGGAGCTCCTCATCCATCTCGGGTTCCAGGAAAACTTTAAGAAAAAGATGACATCTCAGCTCGCATTATTGGTGGATTAGAACAATATGAGAGAAAGCAGAGGGATAGGAGGGGGAAAGGCACATGAGCCAAGGAGCAGAGGCAGGGAGCACCTGATACGTTTTAGTGTTGTAAGCAATGCTCTCTTGCTAAAGGGTGGAGCTTCAGGTGGCATGAGGCCGGAGTGAGCTGGGGAGAGTATCTGGGCCACTTCACAGAGGGTGTTTGTCTGTCAAAGGAGACTGGGGAAGTGGCCCTAAAGAACTCTGTTGATATGATATTCTTGAGCAATTTCTAATTGCTCCTGAATTATTGTCACACTCAAGGCTCAAAGTTTCTGGGGGAAAATGTATGGTCTTAGCTACTGGGAATTGAGAAAGGGATGATGATTTCCTATTAACTTCCACAGTAGAAAGGTGGGAAGCAAAGTCCTCTCTTCCTCTCCAACTTTTGATCTTCCTAAAAAAAAGATATTAGAGTTCTGAGCCACCACAGCCCCCATGTATACTTATATTGCACATTCATGTCAGTTGCCATGAGGGTGCTGCCTTATTCACTTCACTGTGGTATCTTCAATGCCAGACCAAATTATACTGGGAAAAAAGAAAAAAAAAAGGCACTACCTTTGAAATTACTGTAGGATTTTAATAAATCTGTACTACTTGGCACTTACCAATACTTTATAATTCCCTTATGAGACAGAAACTGGAATTGCTCCCACCTTCTGCTTGTCTCATGGGGTTTATCAGGGTCCCACTTCTGAAGTTCCAATTGCAAAACAAATACCAGACTTCTTAGTTCATGCTCAGAGCAGTGCCATCAGCCTCCCTCAGCTGTTCACCTTCCCATGGATGTCCAGACTGGACAAGTTTCTCAGCTCTGGAGGCCTTCGTAAATGAGAACACCTCCAGGCCATTTCCTTCCAAAAGGCAGAGATGAACAACTTCCTTGCTCATGTTCAAATGTGAGTTGCCAGTGGATCCGTAAGTGTGGACACTGTATAACTTGAGAGCCATTTGGGATTTGAACTATTTATTTTCTCTGACCAACAATGATGTTGAAATTCTGGGGAGATATAATAATGTTTTCAAATAGATGACCTATTTTTGACTCTCTGTTTTAAGAGTATGATAGGAAAAGCTATCATAACAGTAACATAAAATGTAACCCTTGTAGGACTGTAAACCTAAAAATCGTAGTCAAGTCTTATCCAAGACATAAACACTGTCATTCAGTTGACGATACAGTAAATTAGGTCTCATCAACATAAAATAAATGGCTCAGTGCTAATGATCTGTCTTTAGAAATAACTCACTTTCCATAGGATTTCTTAATCTAAAGGATTTTGAAAACATACATTTCCACCATTTGACCCAGCTATCCCTCTCCTTGGTCTATACCCAAAGGACTTAACAACAGCATACTGCAGGGACACAGCCACATCAATGTTTATAGCAGCTCAATTCACAATAGCTAAACTGTGGAACCAACCTAGATGCCCTTCAGTAGATGAATGGATAAAGAAAATGTGGTATATACATACAATGGAATACTACTCAGCATTAAAAGGGAATAAAATCATGGCATTTGCAAGTAAATGGAAGGAGTTGGAGAATATGATTCTAAGTGAAATTGGCCAGTCCCAAAAAACCAAATGCCGAATGATTTCTCTGACTTAAGGATGCTGATTCATAATATGCTGTGGGCAGTGGCGGGGTGGGAGTGGTGGGAGGATTAGATGAACTCTAGATAGGGCAAGGGGGAAAAGGGGAGGGAGGCAAATGGAGAGGGTATAGGGGTAGGAAAGATGGTGGAAAAACGTAATGGTCATCATTACAGTTAAGTACATGTATGAAGACACACAGGATGTGACTCTATGTTGTGTATAAACAGAGATATGAAAAATTGTGCTCTATATGTGTAATATGAATTGTAATGCATTCTGTTGTCATATATAACAAATTAAAAAAAAACTTCCTAAAATAAAAAAAAAGAAAACATACATCTACTTCGCTGATTGCATTGATATCATCAGTTCTTCAATTAATATTGCCTCATGATGGGGCTAGCTAAATTTTACTTCATAGGCCATGTTTTAAAATTCCATTAACTTTGGCCATTAGTAGTTGCTTCTGTGAACTGGAATCCATCATTTTCCCTGCTGAGAATAAAATTTGTTCTCAGAATAAAGCACATTTGATGCTTTCTAAGCTGCCAAAATATGAAGTCTTGTGGTTAGGTATTTTGGAAAACTGGCAGGTTTTGTTTACATATTGTGGTCTTTCTCCAAATTTATCCCACACCCCACACCCCACAAGTCTAGGACCCCTTCCAATTTAACTGCTGTGGGACAAGTGCAAGGCAAAGGCTTCCGCAGTCACCAAATCCCTTCCCTCTTGAATGAGATGCAGTAAGCGCCAGCAGAGCTTCCCCTGCCTTAAAAAGAAAAGAAGAAAAAAAAAATGCTGACCTACAGAAATACCTGAATCTAATTTGCTGTACAAATGGAAACCTTTTCTTCTCTAGATTGGATGCAGAGAATTTTTTTTCAATGTTTATAATTTAACAATTGCTTAGAGCCTTTCATCTGAAAGCAATTTACGCATATTGGGCCCAATTATCCTAACATGCTTAAAACTTACCAGTATTTTTCCTCTTCAACCTTCGTGAGGTAGTCTCCTTAGACAGGGTCCTTATACCCATAGCAAATCTTAAACTTAATCATCGAAGTGCTTTATGGATTAAAATGCTAGAAGACCCTTCTTATCCAAGAAAGAATAATATTTTAGAAAATGACAGTGTTTTTGTATATTCTTACAAAGATTAAAACTTGAGGATTTGAATTCGATTCACCCATTCCATGTATCAATCAGCCAGAGGAGATGGTGAGTTAGGAACTCGTACTAATTTTCTGTTACCTTCATTTTAGAATAAGGCAAGGTGGCCCATCTGCAGCAAATGTGTTATCTTTATCTAGTGCCATCCCGCAATATAGGACCATCTGCTCTGGCTGTTTGTATGGCTTATTCAGTCAATTCATTCATAGTGTCAGGCACTGTGCTAGATACTAGAGAAGGAAATGGTGAAAGAGCAAGATGTGTCCTGTTGAGGAGTTCATAATTCAGAGGCAGATAATATACTCACAAATAGGTCATTCTAATACTGTGATACACTCCATGATGGAAGCCCTCAGTCTTTGGAGGAGCAGCTGACCAAGACACAGTACATGAAGAGGGCTCCCAGAGAAGGCAGAAAGGTGAGGCATGACTGGCTACTGGTCAGATGAAGAGGAGAGAGCAAGGATATGTAGAAGAGAAAGTAGAGACTATTTTTTTTTTTTTTGGTACCAAGGATTGAACTCAGGAGCATTCGACCATTGAGTCACATCCCCAGCCCTATTTTGTATTTTATTTAGAGACAAGGTCTCACTGAATTATCACCTTGCTCTTGCTGAGGCTGGCTTTGAACTCACGACCCTCCTGCCTCAGCCTCCCAAACTGCTGGGATTACAGGTGTGCACCACCGCACCTGGCGAAAGTAAAGGCATTTTTCAAAGCCCATAAATCACATGTTTGTGTGACTAGGAAAAGTTTCATTTCATGGGGGATGGGTGAGGGATAGAGTTTAAGGTTATATGAGGTCAAAGATGTTACAGAGAAATAAGGACTTTATAAACCCTAAGTTCATACAGACTTTGTAAAGCGTAGGAATTTGGCAATTTTTGTGAAGGGAATGGGGAGCCCTGAAAGAATTTTACACAAAGGAGGGGAAGGAATTAACAACATTTTTGAAACAATAACTTTGGTGGTAGTGTAGGGAGTGGATTGGGGGAGATTGAAGTTGGGCCTTTGATGCTGAAGGGAGAAGGATGTCCATTGCCTGGATGATGGTGGTGACCATAGAGATAAGATGCCCTGCACCAGGTGAATAGATAAAGAAACTGTGGTACAAATACACAATGGAATATCACTCAGCTTTAAAAGAGAATAAAATTATGACATTTGCAGGTAAATGGATAGAATTGGAGAATATCATGCTAATCAAAGTAAGCCAATCCCCAAAAATCAAAGGCCAAATGTTTTCTCTGATATGTGGATGCTGATCCATAATCGAGATGGGGGCAAGGGAAGGGAAGAATGGAGGGAACTTTGGATTGGGTGGAGAGGAGTGAGGGCAGGGGAGGGGGTAGTGGGGTGGGAAAGATGGTGGAATAAGATGGGTATCATTATCCTAAGCACATATGTGATTACACAAATGGTGTAACTCTACATCGTGTACAACTAGATAAATGAAAAGTTGTGTTCCATTTATGTACAACAAACCGAAATGCATTCTGCTATCATGTATAACTAATTAGAACAACAACAACAAAAAAGTCCAACTACTCAGTTGAGGATCTATTGGGTAATCTTTCACAGGGGATTCACTACATGTGGGAAAAAGAGGAGTCAAAGGTTCAGACTTTTGCTTATTTCTCCCTACTGTTGCCATTATAACACCTTTCGCCCAGCTTTCCTGAATTCTCCCGTGTTTCATGGAATTTTACTGAGTGGGATCATCTTAGTTTTCAGTGCCCTTGAGAGTAACCAAAATATCAGACACTGACTTATGGTTGCATTATGCCAAGAAGTAAATCAACAGAAAGAAACGATACAACAAATAGACTATACAAAATGTAAAGTAAATGGCATAAATTCTGTAAGGTTCTCCGGGATGAACTCTGTGTATATATTTACCTCACCTGCAAATGTAGATGTTCAGCTACTGTGTGGCAGAGTAGAGCTCAGTGTTGAGAATCCATGTTTGTTCTATCACCTCAGGGGTTTCAAGCTATTTAGTATCTAGTGGTGGCGCATCTGCCCTCTTCTCCCTCCTCCCTCTGCTGGCTCACACTCACATGCATCTCTGCCCCAGTCAAAGCAACCCAGCTTTCACTGCTTTCTACAATGGGCTTCTGCAGAACATTGTGCTTGACAAAAAAAAGAAATAAAGAAAAAGAAAATGTCACATGAAAAAACTTTTTTGTCACTCCTCTTTACCATTGCCTCTTCAGGCTCTGAGAGTTACTAGCCAGGAGCAAGCTGGTCCATCTCGAAAACTTCAGTTTCCTTATTCACAAAACAAGATCACAATTTTCTCTGCTATGTCTCAAGATGGTTTATTTGATCAAATGACACCGTTTGTGATAAAGTGAAATTTCAAATTTTCAGCTTCATTGAAGTATAATTTATGTCCAAAAACCTGCTTCCAACTCAATGCATCCAATTTGATGGGTTTGACAAGGTATGCTCCCGTGATACCATTGCCATAGTCACATTATAAAATATTTTTATCACTTCAAAAGATTTCTCATACATAAATTTGCAGTCTATTCATCTTTCTGCTCCTCCTCTTCCCTGCACCCTGAAACCAACCTGAAATTGCTTTCTATCACTATGTATTAATTTGTATAATATAAATGGAATAATACAGCATATACTGTATTATTTGTGTCTGGCTTCTTTCATGCAGCATGATTTTTAAATTCATCAATTTATTTTTACTATGACTCATTTCTTTTTATTACTAAGTAGTGTTCTATTGTATGGATGTATGTTTTATTCACTTAACTATTGATGAACCTTTTGATTATTTCCTATTTTAGACCACTGTTAATATAGCTGCTATGAATATTCATGTACACATTTTTTGTGTGTGTGGACTTACGAGTGCTATTTGAACTGTAAAAATAACATTAAATCATAAACTTTCATTATTTGAATGTTAAGATCATTCTATCTTTTGTGGGAAATTTGTCCCATCTAAAAACAATGTTTACTGATCTCTTGGGAACATATGGAGTCAATGCACATAGCATTTATGTAAATGCTGTAGAATGTCTCATTTCAAAGGAAATTATACTTGTTATTAAAAGTATGTTCAAAACTTTGTATTTGTGATATAAAATTGCAAAAGTGATGTAGATTTAAAAAAATATGTAGGACCCTTTATAAAAAATGGGTCTCTATCAATATATATGCTAGTGTTAATAACCCAGCCTATGATATTCCTTTGACACATAAACTGAAGTCTCTTTGATTCCATGGGACTTGTATCCATAAATTGAAAAAAAAAAATATGCAGCAATTGTGTTAATCACAGTAGAGTTATTGTTCAGATCAAAAAGCATCTCACTGGACCTTGCCTCGGGGATCAGGATTGACCTTTTATTTGCTCTTTGACTATTGAAATGAAAGGAATGTACATTAATTTTTTACTTTGTATTTTGAAATCTTCTCAAGTAATGTTGGTAGGGAAGTAATATAAAAACTAAAATATACAGTTATTGATGTTCTAAAGAAATAAGTCTGGTCCTCACCTCTCCCTTGAAGCTCTCTGGATTACTAAAAAGAACTATAATTTTATTCTCTATGCTTATCTTATGTGAAAGTAACACTTTTTTACATTTTTGAAAAAAATCTCTTTCATAGGTAGCTCATGTTTATTTCTGCATCCAATATGTTATAATATTAGAACTCTTGCAGTCTCTGAAGAAATGCATATAACACCTGTAGTAGGTGAGAGAAAACATCAAGAAATGATCATAGTGTGATTATGAAGTAGTTTGGACTAGAAGACCCACTGAGGTTCCAGTTATGCTATAATATGATGCAAGTTTTATTCTAATGTACAGCTCATGAAAAGTAGCATGTTTGGGTTTTTCTCATTTATTGAATCTAACTAATCTATTATAAATAATATAAAGTACTGGTGGGTGAGATTTTTTAAATGAGTTATCAGGGTTGCCCTTTCCATTTTTTTCCCTCCTTTCTTGCATAACTGATTGTTATTGTCTTACACAGCTGGATGCAAGTTTCAATCTGCCCTAATGTCTGCATGGCCTATGGAATCTATGCCCACATATGGTGTTGCCTAGAGCAAATCCTTAGAATGCTCCAGGCTTCTTCAGAACAGTTGTCATCTTAGTATAGCCCTGACTCTATAAAGGCCATCACAGCTTGTGTCTTTTCCTGGGTGTGTACTCTCAGTGTAGAATCGTAAGCAACTAGAATTTTCTGAACAACTCTCAAGGGCTTACAGACTATAGCCAAATGTTGAGTTGGGAGAGTTTCCCAGAACACTATGAAAATATCCATAGTACAAATGATTGCATAGCACAAAATGCTCACTTTCATTAGTCACATATAATAATTACTGCAGGCCCCCTCCCCCAAATGACACCTCAGACTGAAAAGTTAGAAACAACTCAGTATTTCCCCCTACTCATGTTCTTTCTGTGGCCCATCTTTCAGCTAATGTCAATACCAGACCTCTGATTCTACAGATTAGCTAATGTGATTCATTCCATCTTCTGTTTTCTCTGATACAGTAAGTTGCTAAGTCTTTCTGATGCTACATCTACATCTCCTATATTTGCTTTCTTCCTCTGAAATATAGAATTTTTGTTTTTTTGTTTTTTTCTTTCTCTTCTTACTTGGACTACTGTAATACTATGAATCCCTGCTTGAACTCACTTCTACTGAGCGGCAAGTATTTGCACTGCTGCCAGGGTAATCTTCCAAAAACACATTTCAGATAATGCTGTCCTCTTATTTAGATAAATAGTTTTCAGAGCTTTGATTTGCTTAGAAAAAAAAAATTCCAACTCCATAGATAGACTGGCATCAGTTTTCAACCTACCTTTCAACCTTTTCTCTCGTTGCTACCCCATGTGATATGAGCATCAAAACTGTCTTTTTTAATCCGAGCTCATTCAGCCTTTCTGACTCTTGTCATCTTTATGCAGTGTCCTCCACTTTGGATCTTAGCTGCTAGTGGGAATTGGTACTCAGTAAGAATTTAATGATTGAATAAAGGAGTGAGTGAAATCTATTCTTTCCTTCTTGATTATGTATTTGTATCAAGTGGAGAACTATAATGTAGGTGTCAACACAATTAGAATATTTTAGATTGTCTAGAAGTTGCTAAATATAGGGTCCCTGCAAACCTGAAATGAAAAGAAATGTCTGGCAAAATTTATTCCCTGCACCTCTCCCTAATCTCCATTGTCTCCTTCTAGATCGATAGAGTTTCAGCAAGACACCCGAATGCCCAGTCAAATACTACTTTTCCCAGCCTCCCTTGTGGCTCACAATAACCATACAAGTAAGTGTTGGCCAATAATTTGTGAATAGAATTAATGGGTACCGTTTGTGGGTTTTACTATTAAAATAACTGTATGTATGCTGCTTGGGTCTCTCCTCTCTTTCAGATGCCTTGGAAATGATGTGTCTGGAAAGCTACCTTAGATCTACAATTGGGAACCATATGTTGAAGGGGCAAAGATACTAGCCTTAAGAGCATTCTCTAAACTCTAAACATTTAAACATCTATAGCTATTTATTATAGTCCTTAACCTGTACCTTATCTAGCATACTCCCTTTCTGCATTCGACAAACACACACAAAACCAATTTTATTTAGGATGAAGACATGCTTAGTAAAATTTCCTTAACCTCTCAGACCTACTTACAACTCCAGGTGGCCACAGGTTCCATTTTTGGCCATGAGGTATGAATGAAAGTTGCCTAGGAAGAGTTTTCAAGAAATTTGTTATTTCCTTAATTAAAAAAAATTTAAACATGGACTAACATTTTTTATAGTTTGTCTTTCATGTTTTTTTTTTTTCCTGCCTAGGAATCATTTATAATGCTATTGTTAAGTTGTTCATTCCCTTCCAAAAGTTTTTACCTCACAGTGGTTAAAATAATTAGATTTTTTTTTGTTTGTTTTCTACCTAGCATAGTTTAAGTCATCAGTCTAATGAATGGGTATACACTTAACTAAAATATTGATTCATAAATTTGAATAAGGAAAGGATTTGTCCCTTTGAATAGCAACTGACTGCCTTTGCATTCCTAATTTTTCAAGAAAAACCAAAAAATAAAACAAAACAACAACTACCAAAGAAACTTTTAAATTCTTATATTCTGCTATATCCCTACTTCCTGGAATATAATAAGTGATTATTAAAACCTGCCAAATGAATACATAAAATAATAAAGTTACTTTATACTTTAAGTTTTCAATTCCTTTAAAGGAATAAATTATTATGAATTAACATATTGGGGAATTATTTCATAATTCATGGATCAAAGTTTGTAATGATTGTTTTATAATATAATTACGATACATTTGGATGTACTCTATAAAAATATTCTAGGCACTACAAAGATGGGTACAGATATGTACACACATATAAAAGAGATATGAAAATATATCAAGCATATCTCCTATGAGATAGGATTTAAAATGTGTATAATATAAGCAACTAAATATTCAAGTAAGTCACCATAAGTCCATTAAAGCTAAATGCTATAGAGAATGTGAGGAAGGGTGAGCCATACATAATTAAGGGAATGTAGCAAAGTTTTATGGAAGAGGTGGTTTGGCATTGGCATGGCCATGAAGAATAGTTATAGTTTTTTCTTTTCTTTTCCTTTTTTTTATTAATGTTAAATCTCTATTCTTACTACCTTTCTTTTCTGGCCAAGGCAATAGAAAGTTCAGAGAATTACTCTAAACACAAACCAGAGTTTGCAATGCTGTGTATTCATCAAACCCTCTCCTAATCTAAGAAAAGTAAGCATGCTTGCTGGAGAGAAAATTTAATATTTTTTTTGTTTTAAGTAGTTATACATGACAGTAGAATGCATTTATGCACTTTGATATATCATACATAGATGGGGTATAATTTCTCATTTTTCTGAGTGTACATGTTGTAGAATCACATTGCTCATAACAGTCACATATATACATAAAGTAATAATGTCTGTTTCATACTACTGTCCTTCCTATCCCCACATCCTCTCTCCTCCCCTCCCTTCACTTCGCTCTACCTAATCTAAGGTAACTCTATTTTTCTCTAGTGCCCTGTCCCCCTTATTGTGAATTAGTATCTGCATATTAGAGAAAACATTCAGCCTTTGGTTTTTTGGAATTGGCTTATTTTGCTTAGCATGATATTCTCCAACTCTATCCATTTACTGCCAAATGCCATAATTTCATTCTTCTTTAAAGCTGAGTAATATTCTATTGAATATAATTATATATATATATATATATATATATATATATATATATATATATANTATATATATATATATATATAATTTTCTTCATCCATTCATCTATTGAAGGACACCTAGGTTGGTTCCAGAGTTTAGCTATTGTGAATTGAGCTGCTATAAACATTGACATGGCTGCATTATTGAAGTATGCTGATTTTAACTCCTTTGAGTATAAACCGAGAAGTGGGAGAACTGGGTCAAATGGTGGTTCCATTCCAAGTTTTCTGAGGAATTTCCATACTGCTTTACAGAGTGGTTGCACCAATTTGCAGTCCCACCAGCAATGTATGCCTTTTCCCCCACATCCTCGCCAACATTTATTATTGACTGTATTCTTGATGATTGCCATTATGACTAGAGTGAGATAAAATCTTAGTGTAATTTTGGATTTGCATTTCTTTAATTGCCAGAGATGTTCAGCACTTTTTTCATATATTTGTTGATCAATTGTATTTCTTCTGTGAAGTGTCTATTCAGTTCCTTACCCATTTATTGATTCGCTTTTTTTGGTGCTAAGTTTTTTGAGTTCTTTATATATCCTAATGCTTTATTGGAGGTACATGTAGTAAAGATTTTCTCCCAATCTGTAGGCTCTTTCCTCATATTATTGATTGTTTTCTTTTCTTAGAAAAAGCATTTTAATTTGAATCCATCCCATTTATTGATCCTTGCTTTTACTTCTTGCACTTTAGGGGTCTTGTTAAGGAAGCCAGATCCTAGGCTGACATGGTGAAGATTTGGGCCTACTTTTTCTTCTGTTAGGCACAGGTCTCTGTTCTAGTGCCTAAGTTTTTGACCCACTTTGAGTTTATTTTTACACAGGGTGAGAGGTAGAGGATTAATTTCACTTTGCTACAAGTGAATTTCCAGTTTTGCCAGCACAATTTGTTGAATAGGCTATCTTTTCTCCAGGAAATATTTTTGGCATCTTTGTCTAGTATGAGATAACTGTATTTATGTGGGTTTGTCTCTGTGTCCTCTATTCTGTACCTTTGATCTACAAATCTATTTTGGTGCCAATACCATGCCGTTTTTGTTACTAAAGCTCTGTAGTATAGTTTAATGTCTAGTATTATGATGCCTCCTAATTAACTTTTCTTACTAAGGATTGCTTTAGCTATTCTGGGTCTCTTATTTTGCCAAATAAATTTCATGATTACTTTTTCTATTTCTATGAAGAATGTCAGTGGAATTTTAATAGGAATTGCATTAAATCTGTATAATGCTTTTGGTAGTATGGCCATTTTGACAATATTAATTCTGCCTACCCAGGAGCATGGGAGATCTTTCCATCTTCTGAGTTTTCTTCAATTTCTTTCTTCAGTGTTCTGTAGTTTTCATTGTAGAGGTCTTTTGTTAGGTTGATTCCCAGGTATTTTATTTTACTTGAAGCTATTTTTAATGGGGTTGTTTTCCTAATTTCTCTTTCAGTGGATTCATCAAAGAGGTATAGGAATGCACTTGATTTATGGGTGTTGATTTTATATCCTGCTACTTTGCTGAATTCATTTATTTATTCTAGTTTTCTGGTGGAATTTTTTGGATCTTCTAGGTATAGAATCATGTCATCTACAAATAGTGACAGTTTGAGATCTTCTTTACCTATTTTTATTCCTTTAATTTCTTTCTTCTGTCTAATTGCTTTGGCTAGAGTTTCAAGGATGATGTTAAACAAAAGTGATGAAAGAGGACATCTTTGCCTTGTCCCAGTTTTTAGAGGCAATGCTTTCTATTTTTCTCCTTGCTGGCCTTGGTTTTAGCATATATAGCTTTTACAATGTTGAAGTATGTTCCCATTATCCCTAGTTTTTCTAGTGTTTTGAACATGAAGGTGTTCTGAATTTTGTCAAATGCTTTTTCTGCATGTATTGAGATCATCATATGATTCTTGTTTTTAAGTCTATTAATATGATGAATTATGTTTATTGTTTTCCATTTGTTGAGCCAACCTCACATTCCTGGGATGATCATGGTGTACTATCTTTTTAATATGTTTTGTATGAATTTTAGTGAGAATTTTTGCATCTATGTTCATCAGGGATATTTGTCTGATGTTTTCTTTCCTTGATGTGTCTTTGTCTGGTTTTGGTATCAGGGTGATATTACCCTTCTAGAATGAATTTGTAATGGTTCCCTTCTTTTCTATTTCATGGAATACTTTGAGGAGTATTGGTGTTAATTTTTTCTTTGAAAGTCTTGTATAACTCAACTGAGAATCCATCTGGTCCTGGGCTTTTCTTGGATGGTAGGCTTTTGATGGCATTTTCTATTTCATTACTTGAAATTGATCTGTTTAAATTGTATATGACCTCCTTATTCAGTTTGGGTTGGTCATATGTCTCTAGAAATTTGTTGATGTCTTCTATATTTTCTATTTTTTTGGAGTATGAATTTTTAAAATAGTTTCTAATTATCTTCTGTATTTCAGACCTATCTGTTGTGATATTTCCTTCTTCATCTGGAATTTTAGTAATTTGATTTTTCTCTCTTTTTCTCTTTGTTAGCATGGCCAGGAGTTTGTCTATTTTATTTATTTTTTCCAAGAACCAACTTTTTGTTTTGTTAATTTTTTTCAGTTGTTTCTTTTGTTTTGATTTCATTGATTTCAGCTCTGATTTTAATTATTTCCTGTCTTCTACTGCTTTTGGTGTTTATTTGTTCTTATTTTTCTAGGGCTTTGAGATGTAATGTTAGGTCATTTATTTGTTGACTTTTTAATCTTTTATGTATGCACTCAGTGTAATAAACTTTCCTCTATGAACTGCCTTCATGGTGTCTCAGAGATTTTGATATGTTGTATCAGTGTTGTCATTTACCTCTAAGAATTCTTTTTTATTTCATTCTTAATTTCTTCTACTATCCATTCATCATTTAATAGTGTATTATTTAGTCTCCATTTGTTAGCGTAGCTTCTATTTTTTACTTTATCATTGATTTCTAATTTCATTCCATTGTGATCTGATAAAATGCAAGGTATTATCTCTGTTTTTGTTTGTTTGCTTGTTTTGTATTTACTAAGAGTTGCTTTGTGGGATAACATATGGTCTATTTAAGAGAAGGAGTATGTGCTGCTGAAAAAAAAGTATATTCATTTGTTAAGGGATGAAATATTCTATATATGTCTGTTAAGTCTAAATTCTTGATTGTATTACTTAGTTGTATAGTTTCTTTATTTAGTTTTTGTTTGGAAGATCTGTCCAGTAGTGAGAGAGGTGTGTGAGAGTGACCCAGTATTATTGTGTTGTGGTCTATTTGATTCTTGAAATTGAGAAGGGTTTGTTTGATGTATGTAGATAGTCCATTGTTTAAGACATAGATATTTATAATTGCTATGTCCTGCTGATATATACTTCCCTTAAGAAGTGTGAAATGTCCTTTTTTGTCTCTTCTGATTAACTTTGGCTTAAAGTCTATTTTATCTGAAATGAGGATGGAAATCCCTGCTTATTTATGCAATCCTTTAAGTGATATGTTTTTCCCATCCTTTCACTTCCAGCCTGTCAATGTCTTTGCCTGTGAGGTGAGTCTCTTGAAGACAGCATACTGTTGGGTCTTGCTTTTTAATCCAGTCTTCCAGTCTGTCTTTTGATTGATGAGTTTAGGCCATTGACATTCAAGATTATTATTGAGATATGATTTGTATTCCCTGTCATTTTGACTTATCTGGTTTTTAATTTGACTTTTTTTTTCTCCTTTGGTTGAATATTCCTTCAGATCCTCCCTTGGCTAGTTTTCACTTTTTTTTCACTTCATCCTCATGGAATATTTTGTTGAGAATGTTCTGTAGTATAGGCTTTCTAGTTGTGAATTTTTTTAAATTTTTGTTTATCTTGGAAGGTTTTAATTTCATCTTCAAATCTGAAACTTAGTTTTGCTGGATATAAAATTCTTGGTTGGTATCCATTTTCTTTCAGAGCTTGAAATATATTATCCCAGGACCTCCTAGCTTTGAGGGTCTGGGTTGAGAAATCTGTTGAGATCTGAATTGGTTTCCCTCTAGATGTAATTTGAGTTTTTTTCTCTCATGGCCTTTAATATTTTATCTTTATTCTCTGTGTTATTCTCATTATAATGTGTCTTTGTGTGAGTCTGCTGTGATTTTGTGTATTTGAGGTCCTGTAAGCCTCTTGGATTTGATTTTCCATTCCATCCTTTTGGTTTAGGAAATTTTCTGCTATTATATTATTTAAAAGATTGTACATTCCTTTGGTTTGTATATCTGCTCCTTCGTCAATTCTGATAACTCTTAAATTTTGTCTTTTCATGTTATCCCATAATTCTTAGATGTTCTAGTCATGGTTTTTTATCATCTTCTCTGCATGGTCAACTCTACTTTCAAGATTAAATATTTTGTCTTCGTTGTCTGAGTTTCTATCTTCCAAATGGTCTAGTCTATTGGTGATGCTGAGAGAAACGTTTTATCTGTTTGACAGAAAGTTCTAGAGTGGTCAGCTACTATTAGAGTAACAGGACCCCAATCTGTTATAACTTGACTTTTCACTGGTATTTCCAGAACTGTAAGAAAGCCAAAACTCTTGCTCCTTCCCACAAAAGGCTTTTATGAACTATAATGAGATCATATTAACAAAACATTTTTGAATTTGTGGTTAAAATATTCCTGGAATATCTTAGTGCACATAGGATTTGGATTTCAAGATCAAAGAATGAGGTTGAATAAATGATGTACTTCAGTTCAGGGCTTAGCTTACATCTTTCCTTCAACCTCAGTGATTCCTGGAATTATTCTGCATATTTGGTTTTTCTTTTAATAACTATTTCTATGGTACTACTTGAGAAATACCATATTACTTGTGAAACTGTATTACTGACTACTGATCTTTTAAATGTCTTGTAAACTGATCTTTTGAATATCTTGTAAACTGTTATCTGTCTTCTGGTAAAATTCATCAGTGGTGATTGTGTTAGAGCTGTTTGAGTCACAAAGAATTTCAATGATGTTCTAGGTCAGTGGAAGTTGGTCATAGGTAATTGGTCAGCAAGACAGGAGAGAGGATTTGGTGATAGTTCAACCCAGCCTTCTGCATGATAACAACTGCACCACACTCTCGTGAGCCCCTACCCTGTTCAGTGCATCCTTTCTCTGACCTCAGCTCCCCCCAGTTCAGAGCCCTGAAATCCTTCCATTTCTACCTACCTTTGTCTAACTTGCTGACAATTTACTCAACTCTTTCTCTTCCACAAAAGCAAGCATCTTTGTCAGTTTATGATTTATAGTAGTTAATATGGGGGGAAATGAAATAAGAAACCTGAATAAAATAGAAACTCTTAACAAATGCTTGACAATTTCAGTCTCAGTATACAGAGATATATTAAGTAGTATATTTTAAAATGTTCATTCAAATAAACATCAGGTATGTGCTCTAGTAGTTTAAGCAAAGCCACGTGTCTATTCAGTCATTATTAATACCTAATACATACATAGGCATTGTACTAGATTGGTTGGTCATTGAAGAATGAGATTTAGTCCTTGTGCTCCAAGGAGTAAACCCCCTAATAGAGAAGACAAGGGACATCCCTTTGCATAAGGTTAGATGTAAAAACAGTCTAGTGGTAGCACAGCCATGAAACCTCTGGAGGCACACAAAGATACCACATGACCTCACTTATTTGTGGAATCTATGAAAATCAGACTAATAGCTCACAAGAGTAGAATGGTGATGATCAGAGGTTGGGAATTAGGGGAATTTAAGCAATGTTAGTCAAAAGACACACATTTTCAGCTGGACAGGAGGAGATCTGTTGTAAAGTATGGTGACTTTAGTTAATTAAATATAATATATACTTGAAAATTACTAAGAGAGCAGATTTTAAATGTTCTCATCACAAAAACATCTGAAGTTGTAAGGTAATACTGTAAGGTCATATGTATGTTAAGTAGTTTGATTTGACCATTTTGTAATGTACGCATATACTGTAAATATATACAAATCCTATTTGTCAACTTAAAAACTGCTATAGTTTATATCTTGATTGTCCCTCAAAGGTCCATGTGTCAAAGGCTTGGTCTTCTGGACTGTAGCACTATTTGGAGGTGGTGTAACTGTTAAGAAGTGGTACAAAGTAAAAGGAAGTTTGGTCACTGGAGCATGCCCTCAATGGTGATATTGAGACCCTGGCCCCTTCCCCTTCTGTCTCCTGATCACATGGTTTCCCCTTTCTTTCCTTTTTCCTCTACTACCTATATTTATCTATTTATTTATTTTGGTACCAGGGATTAATCCCAGGGGCACTGAACTACTGAGGCACACCCAGCTCTTTTTTTATATTTTATTTAGAGAAAAGGTCTCACTGAGTTGCTCAGGGCCTCACTAAGTTGCTGAGGCTGGCTTTGAACTCATGATCCTCCTGCCTCAGTCTTCCAAGCCGCTGGTATTACAGGCATGTGTCACAACACCTAGCTTCTACTACCTAATTTTAATCAATTACATTGGGTTTTGTTTTTTTTTTAAGGTTTGGTTTTGTTTATTTAATAGGATTTTATTGCTATTACTTGGCTTATTAATCTTAACTAATATTCTTTGATTCCTGGTCAATATAGATGAGAAGTCAGCATTCTTTACATTCTACTGCTTTTCTCTTTCCTTTCAACCTACACACACACACACACACACACACACACAATTTACCTCTGTATCACCACCCTAATTTCTACATTTGTTTTATTCTTAGTTGTACATGTAAATATAGTCAATTGTACACCACAACCAATCCTTTTATTGTGGTTCTCTTGGGTCCTCTAGCAAATTTTGTACATGAAATATTACTTCATTGTTACATGATAAATATAGTTTGTTGACCTTTATGCTCAAATACCAATTTAGCTGGGTTGTGCTTTTTTTCCCCTACAAGTTTCTTTTGGGGTTTGCTCTTATATTGAATGATGTCAGAGAGAAATCTGTTGCCAGCCTTATTTCCCCCTACCTCTCATAAGTAACCTGATCCTTTAGCCAGCTATCCAAGAAAGGCTTTATCTTCAGTTTATTAATAAATGAAGATTTGTCTTACTGTTGGTCTAGTGAGTGAGTGTTCCCCAATACATAGTGCATGTTTTCAAACAGTAAATTCAAATCATTTTCTATTGTATAAAACGTATTTTCTATTATGTTTGAGAATATTTGTTCTGTGGCATATTTTTAGTTTTATGATGTGATTAAAGAACCCCAATGTCTGTGTTGTATTTCTTTCACTTGTCTTCTGTAGACATTATTTTATCTCCAATTAGTTAAAACAGTTTTTCTTTAATTTAATTTAATTTTGTCACTTTAATTATTCGTATACTTTCTGAACCCTTTAAGTCATCCTAGCTTCATTTTCTCCATTATTTACTTTGATTATTGTTATATTTCTGCTTTGTAGTCTTGCTAGATAGACTGATCTTTCACCATTAACACATTTTTAAAAATCAACCTAATGTGACTAGTCACAATATACATGTGTTTCATGGTATCATTTTTAAAAATTAATATTTATATAGAACTTACTGTGTATTTGGAATGATTCTAAGAGTTTTACAATTAGTTTATTTAATCATTCTAATAACTCACTCCAGTATTAGCTTGAACTTTGTTTAAAAACTGAGAAAAAAACCTGATACACAAAGATGCAAATTAATTTACTCCAGAGATTGATTCATAGATTGATTTTTTTGGTACTGGAGATTGAACCTAGGGGCACTCAACCACTGAACCACATTCCCATTCTTTTTTATGTTCTATTTAGAGATAGAGTCTTGCTAAGTTGCTTAAGGCCTTATAAAATTGCTGAGGCTGGCTTTGAACTTGTGATTCTCCTGCCTCAGCTTTCTGAGCCACTGGGATTATAGGTGTGCACCCCTGTACCTGGCTACTCCAGAGATTTTTAAAGCTGTCTGCTTTCAAACTCCATTGTATTAATGATGATGCTTTGCTGTCTCCATGTTGCATATTCTTTGCTGTTTATTTTAAATTATTATTAATATTATTATTGTTATTGTTACTTTGGAACTATCCCTTTGTACACCCATTCTTATTTTTCTGTTTCAATTCATCATTGAAAAGGTACATTTTTCTGGACCATATTACAGGAGTTTCAGGTGTGGAGGAGGATCTGGGTCTGTGCTGCAGACAAATGGGACTTTTGCTTTTTGGTTTTCCCCAGCCTGTGGGTACAGGTAAGATGGGAGGATACAAAACTATCTTGAGCCCAGTTGCACTAGAAAAACTGCTTGTTTGTTTGTACATATGTGTTTCAGGTGTGTGGTATTTTATGTAGATTTCTTTCTCCCATGTCTCAAAATGAACCCAGGTCCAGGGTTGCTTCTGGTGCCAGAGTGTCTCAATCCTATGTTGCAAAAAAGGATGGAAATTTAACAGACTCTTCCCCTCACTTCTGGAAGTTGAGTTTTGCTCTTTCTGCTCTCTGTGGGGGTTGGCCTTCTGCCCCTGCTAAAGTCCACTTTGCCATTTCTTTGGGCTTCTTCCTCCCTGACTTCTTCTGTCCTCTGGAGCTCAATCTGCTTTGCACTAGTAGCTCTTACACCCATTTAGGGCTCCAGGGATTTTAGCCATCTCCCACTTTTGTTGAAAATGGAATTTGTAAATTTTCATTCCCCTTTCTCCTTGTTGCTTTTGAATGTTCTCCAACCAGACAAGGGGAATGTACAAACTTACATTTTTATACTTCCATTTTTCCACAGTTACTAGTCTTCTGACAAGGATGTCTAATAAAATGATTATAAAGTCTTTGAATGAACTGTTATTACTGAGAAAATGGGAGAAAGTATCAACTCTGCAGGCCTCATTTGATTAGGTTCACAAAGCCAGACTCTGTTGAAATCAATTTTAACCCTATTCTCACTGATGAATGTTACTAGTATGCTGTTTACTTCCTCTACTGGATTGCAAATGAATGCAATTAAAATTCTAAAGAAGAAAAAAAAAAAGCCTAACTCTCTCGCTCTGATTTAATGTGTACCCAAAGCATCCTGTTCTATATATAGCATCTATCCAACATGTACAATAATGATATAAAATAAAAATGCTCTACAGTTTAAAAGTATTTTTTGTTTTGTTTTGTTTGTTTGTTTTTTTGTTGTTCTTGTTTTTTTGGTTATTCTTGAATTATTGAAGTATGGTTCTCCCTGGCCATTTTAATAAAATATGCAACAAAAGTCAAAGCAGTAAGAAAAATGGTACTTTGGAATGATAATCAGATAACCATTTATTTTAAAATCATTCATTTCATTGTTAAGAACTCTTTTTACTATGGTTTGCTATGTAATGCCCAAATTGAAAATTAGTGTCATTCTCTACTCCGAGTCTCAAAACTATCCTAAGAGAAACACTGCTCAGAGCGATGACAGTTTCAGACAGTCTCTCGAAGCACTCAAATTGCAAAATGTGTGTACTTCTTGTTCTCCTGACCATTAGACAGGAAGCCTCTCTCCCAATTTCCAGGTAAAAATATTATCTACCTTTGCATCTGAATGTTATTTTAAATTTTATAAAAGTTCCATCCCATGTTTAATCCCACTTAATTTGTATGTGTAGGTTCTAACATTCCATTTTCTTTTTCATTAAATAGTGACTTCAGAAACTAAAAGAATTTGTAGCAGGAAAGGGCTAATTTTAATGATGCTAAATGAAATTGATATTTAAGTTGAAACATGGCCTTCTTCACCTCTCAATCCCCCATAATTCCTCTTATGCCTTAATTATGGTTTGTTAGACCTATAATTTGGCTATAATTTGCTTCTCTGAAAAAAATTTAAGAAATGAATCATTTGTTTCTAATCCTTATTAGAGATTTTTTTTTCTCCCCTCAATTTCCCACCTTCTAATTTTCAATACAAATGATGAATCATGAAGTCACTGGGATTTTCCTAAGCACATTTGGCAACCTCTTCAGATTTCTGGCCTATAAAGAAGTCTAATTTGGGATTTTTATTACAGGAAGAAATCATTTATTGCTTGAATAAAACGTGTTGGTGAAACACTAGTGAAGAAGAACTTCTATATGATGTAAGTTCAAAAAAGTTTATATTGTTACATTGTGTGAGTTTTCCTTTGAGTAATATCCTATCCTCTTGTCTCATGTTGATACTGCAGTATGTTCATTTTAAAGTATGTCCAAATTTAAAAAATATATATTAATAAAGTAAAATAATGCCTGTTATAGTTGCTTTCAGAATTGCCATTTATATGATTGTCAGGTAATGGCAGAACATCTAAGTGCTTTTTCTTAATGTGAAATTTTAATGTTGGTTTAATGTTAGTTGGTTTTCATTACAGCGTGGATTACTGAGTGAATGAATGAGTTGAATGATTTTAGAATCTAGGAAAGTAAGGGGACCACACCCAACCAGGACTGCCCTTTCTACTCTGCATTTCTTATCCCATGAAACCCTTCAGACCCTGGCAACCTGAATGGTTCATCACCTGAAAAAGATGTTTCCCTTATTCTCTTTTTAGAACTGGGGGCAGCAAACTACTGTGGTTGGTTGGTTAAATTTGGCCTGTTTTTGTAAAGAGCATTCTACTGGAAGACAGAAACACCTATGTATTCTGATGGTCATTTGGCACTATGACAGATTTGTGTAGTTACAAAGCTGCAGGGTCTCTCAAGCAGGAAATATTTACTATTTTTTTTTAAGCAGAAAAAATTCTGTATTTTTACATTCCAAATTTTAAGTTCTGTATTTTACACAATTAAGAGAGCATTAGTTTAGAAAATTATCTTTGAAATGTGTGTCTTAACTTAGGGATGTAGCTCGGTAGATGTAGATCGAATATATTATTTACAATTTTTTTGTAAAATAAAATGTTTTGAAATTCTGTGATCTTCCATTATTTGCAAGCTACTGTGCTAATTTTTAGGAATAAATAAAAAATAAATAAGACACTAGATGTGTTGGGAAATTTGTTCTATAATCAAGGAAGCATGCTTAGCAAAATATAAAGCGTAAACATATGCAACTTTCTTCAAGTGAACTATTTTAGATAATGTGGAATTGTTTTAAGATAGTGGTCATATTAAAATTTTTACTTTTATTTTCTTTCCTTTTAAGCTTACCTTCAATGAAGGACAGAGCAGAAAGAAGAGAAAAGCAGGATTCTTGGCTTCTTCTTAATTTACTGATTGAATATTGAGACTTGTACCTGCCTCTTAGATAAAAACTGCAGTAACAAACAATGCTGTCAGATAAAGGCTTCTTCCACATTCTCCTGTGCTTTAAAGTTAGTGCTATCATGGTAAAAGTAGATCAAACAGGACCATTTAGGAAAAAGTTTGATTCAAGCTAAACTTGAAAAAAATTGGTATCAGGGAATCAGAGTTGCTAAGATCTTAGAGACTTTCTTAGTGAAAACATATTCTAAAAAAATCAAGAAAGAAAGAGGGAGAGAAAATGAATTGATCTGAATTGGTGAAATAACAATGAAAAAATTGTTAAGTAAGGATAATAGAAAGTCATTAAAATCTTACTATGTGCAATTGTTTAAATGCTGGAGTCAGCTATTCCAAAATCCACTCTTGGACATTTCCGCAACTTGAACCTTTAAATCCCATTTTTCACTCATGCCAGTTTCAATTGAGGTTTTGTTTATCACTTGCAATTGAAAAATCTCAACTAATACATAATACTTCCAAAAATTTTCCTTTGAAATAGCAAAGGAAAATAAAAATGAATTTGTAGCTATTTGAGATATATCCCAATAAACACAAAGCATGCATAAAACTTCTTTCAAACCTCTCATCTTAAAGTTAATGGGAATATTGTGTCATTTTTCTTAATATCTGGGGTTTTTCTTCTCTTTTTTTCTTTTTGGTACTAGGAACTGAACCCAGGGACTCTTTATCACTAAGCTACACCCCAAGCTCTTCTTTTAAATTTTGAGACAGGGTCTTGCTAAGTTGCTTAGGGCCTCACTAAATTGCTGAGGCAAGTATTGAACTTGTGATCCTCGTGACTCTCAGCCTCCAGAGTTGCTGGGTTTACAGATTTGAGCCACCCAACTTTTAATATCTATTTTCTTTCAATTAAAAAAATGCATGCTTTAGAAAGAAATTAAAAATAGAAAATTGCATATGCATTGGTCTATGTTTTCAACACGTCTCAATTGCATACAGTTTTACAAAACCTGTGCAGCTTGTATTATTTGTCCCATTTTACAGGTGAGGAACTGAAAGCTCAGTGAGATTAAGTAACATATTCGAGGTTACAGAGCTATGGGTTGAAAAGCCAGAATTCAAATCTAGGTCAAGTTTAATGTCAAATCTTAACTATTAGCCTGAGTCTCCATAATATCCACATGGACACACAGATGGGGAAGAATCAAGATGTTCCAGGTGCACCTCAAGGAAATGGATGTAAGTTTAAACATAAAAATAACTACAACAAAACAATCTTTACAATATGGATATCTAATATACATCAGGCACCGTGAACTAAAAAAATGTAAGGGGGAAATTGGAATCCTTTGGAGAGAACCACCACGCTAAACAAGTAACATAACCTTGTGCAGGAAATTAACTTCAGCTGTCTATACTTTATATCCCCAAGGGATCCTGAAGTTCCAGTGAGCGTTGTGTTGCTGAACTGACTTGTTATGTTGAGCTGCAGAGATGATGTGGTAGAATGAGTAACACAAGAGAACTGCAGAAAGCAGAGTGTGACAGAAAGGGCACCCTCTTGGGAGATGAGTTCTCCTCCCTCCCCAGCACAGGAGGCAGCACATGGGAAATTTGGTGCCAGAGCACCTGAACTGCAAGTACTTTTTGTTTCATTCAGAGTTTGATTGGTCTTCTATCCTGGAACTTGAGACTCACTAAGTAGTAGTAAGAGGGATACACAATAGAAAAGAGCTCAAACTATCCCTATTTGCCAATAACATGATTCTATTTTTAGAAGACACACACACAAACAAACAAAAAAACTAGTGTTCCAGGTGCACCTCAAGGACTAGAAAACTTCTAGAACTCATAAATGAATTCAGCAAAGTAGGAGGATATGAAATTAACACATGTAAATCAATTGTGTTCCTATACATCAGTGATGAATCAACTGAAAGAGATATTAAGAAAACTATCCCATTCACAATAGCCTCAAAAAAATAAAATATTTGGGAATCAATCTAACAAAAGAGGTGAAAGACCTATACAATGAAAACTACAAAATACTAAAGAAAAAAATTGAAGAAGACTTTAAAAGATGGAAAGACTGCCCATGTTCTTGGATAGGCAGAATTAATATGGTCAAAATGGCCATGCTACCAAAAGCATTGTACAGATTTAATGCAATTCTCATTAAAGTTCCGATGATACTTTTCATAGAAGTAGAAAAAGCAATCATAAAATTTATTTGGAAAAATAAGAGGCCCAGAATAGCCAAAGCAATCTTCAAGCATGAAAAGTGAAACAGGAGGTATCAGTACCAGACTTTAAATTATACTACAGAGCTATAGTAACAAAAAAGTCATGGTATTGGCCCCAAAGCAGGCTTGAAGATGAATGATACATAATAGAAGATATAGAGAAAAACCCACATAAATACAGATCTCTCATACTAGACAAAGGCTCCAAAAACCTACTATGGATAAAAGATAGCCTCTTCAACAAATGGTACTGGGAAAACTGGAAATCCATATGTAACAAAATAAAATTAGACCCCTATCTCTCACCTTGCACAAAACTCAACTCAAAGTGAATCAAGAACGTAGGCATTAGACCACAGACTCTGTGCCTACTGGAAGAAAAGTAGTACCAAATCTCCATCATGGTGGTTTAGGAATAAAATTCCTCACCAAGACTCCTAAAGTTCAAGAAATAAATTCAAGAATCAGTAAATGGGATGATACAAAGCTTCTTCACAGCAAAAGAAACAATAAAGAATGTGAAGAGAGAGCCTACAGAATGGGAAAAAATCTTTGCCACCTGCACTTCAGATATAGCATTAATCTCTAGAATATATAAAGAACTCAAGACACGTAACACCAAAACAAAAACAAAAAAACAAACAAACAAAAAAAGTCAATCAATAAATGGGTAAAGGAACTAAATAGACACTTTACAGAAAAATTACGATCAGTCAACAAATATATGAAAAAGTGTTCACCATCACTAGCAATTAGAGAAATGCAAATTAAAAGTACCCTGATATTTCATCTCACTTCAGTCAGAATGGCAATTATCAAGAATACAAGTAACAATGTTGACGAGGATGTGGGGAAAAAGGTATGCTCACACATTCCTGGGTGGGACTTCAAATTGGTGCAACCACTCTGGAAAGCAGTATGGAGATTTCTCAGAAAACTTGGAATGGAATCACCATTTGATTCAGTTATCCCACTCTTTGGCATACACCCAAAGGACTTAAAATCAGCCTACTATAATGACACAGCCTCAAAATGTTTATAGCAGCTCAATTCATAATAACTAAGCTCTGGAACCAACCTAGGTACAGATGAATGAATAAAGAAAATATGGTACATATACATAATGGAACATTACTGAGCCTTAAAGAAGAATTAAATTATGGCATTTGCCAGTGAATGAATGGAACTAGAGACTATCATGCTAAGTGAAATAAGCCAATCCCCCAAAACCAAAGGCTGAATGTTATCTCTGATATGTGGGTGCTGACTCACAATAGGCACTAGGAGTAATAAGGGGAGAGTCACCAGATTGGATGGGGGCTGTAGGAGGCCGCGGGGGGCAGATGGGAACAGGAAATAGTAGAATGAATCAGACATACCTTTCCTATGTTCACATATGAATACACAGCGAGTGTAACTTCACATCATGTACAACTACAAGAATGGGAAGTTATACTCTATGTATGTATGCTATGTCAAAATATATTCTACTGTCATGTATAATTAAAAAGAACAAATAAAAAAATTTTAAAAAGGATAAGTAGGAGGAATTTTCCAATGTTTTTTCATATAGAAATATATTTTTAATTGCTTTGAAAGTAAATTTGTTACATAAGAATGGTGCAGAATTTTTGAAAGATTCGTATAAGACAATTTAGTATATTATGCACATAAAATACCATACACACATATAAGTATTCTGCCTTAGATTATTTTTTTAAGAATTAAATACCTCATAAATCTAAATAATAAGAAGAAATATGCACAGTTAGTTTTTACCTAGTTAATAATCCAGAATTGATGAAGACTTTCTGGAGTGATTTTTTTTTTTCTATTTTGTGAAGGGAATGGGATAAGCACAATTAGTGTTTAAGTACCAATAAATATTTGGTGGTGCTTTCCAGTCTACAAAACTCTCACCCACGTTACCCCATTAAGTTCTTAGAGCAGTCTTCCTTAGGTAGATGGAATCATACTCCTTTTAACAAAAAGGAAATCGATACCCATGAAATTTTAGTAACATACTAGAAGTTGTATTGCCAGCAAAGTCTCTGAAACAAATTTCAATACTTCATCTCATCATAACTTTACTTCACTTAATACAAGTTCTACATGGATCAAATCTCTAAACAAACATAAACAACCCCAAGATGCTACAATGAATAAGAACCTGATTTTAATATTTTTTTTTAATATGGTGGTGCTTGGGATTGAACCTAGGACCTTGTGTGTGCAACACAATCACTCTAGCAACTGAGCTATATCCCTAGCCCTTGCTTTTAATTCTTTAAGACAAATACCCAGAAGTGGGATTTTTGGATAATGTGACAATTCTATTTTAAATTTTTTGAGGAACATTCATGCTGCTCTCCACAGTGGCTGCATCATTTTACATTCCCACCAGCAGTGCACAGGTGTCCCAAATTCTCTACAACCTTGACAACACCTGTTATTTTCTGTTGTTTTACTACAATGGCCATTCTAACAGGTGTGAAATGACATCTCACAGTGGTTTGGATTTGCATTTCCATGATGATTACTGATGTTGAACATCTTTGTATATTATTTGTCAGTCATTTATCTTCTTTGGAGAAATGTGTATTCAAGTTGTTTTCCCATTTTTTAATTTGGTTGTTTACTATTGGTTGTAGGAATTCCTTATATATTTTGGATAAAATTTCTTCTATCCACCTCCATGTCCATCGCAGCATTAGTCACAATAGCCAAACAAATGGAAATAATCTTGATGTCCATCAACTGATAGATGGACAATGTTATATACAAATAATGAAATATTATTCAGCATAAAAAGAAGGAAATCCTGTCCTATGCTGTAACATGAATGAAACTTGAAGAGGAGATTATGCTAAGTGCTAAGCTAGTCACAGAAGGGCACATACTATATGATTCCCCTTTATATAAGGTATCTAAAGTAGTCAAACTCATCAAAGCAAAATGAGTAGAATGGTGGTTACCAGGAGGTGGGGAGGGGTAAAGAAAGTTGCTGTTCAATGGGTATAATGTTTAATCACGTACAAGATGAAAACATACTAGAGATTTGCTGTAAAACACCCGTGCTTATAGTTATAATACTGTAGTATACACTTAAAAATGTGTTAAAATGTGGTTTGCAGTGTTAAAAATACGGCTTTTTTTTTTTGAGGGGGGTCATAATTTAAAAGGAAAAAAGAAGAAAGGAATGGAAGAACTAAAACCCTAAATCTATTCAATATATTAGTTGACTATTTATAAATATTAATCTACTGTAGGTGATTGTAATTCAGGCTGTCACTCAGCCCAGTTTTGATCTACTGATAGGCAGTTGGAGCAGTGACACAGAGCATTTCCACAGAGCACAGAGCTCAGGTGCTAAAGTGGACCCAAAGCGACCAGAAGTAGAACGCATGTGACTCACCCCTACCGCCTTCCCACTCACCACCGTGGCAGAACATGCCTGGCTCTCCTCCCCACTACATGTTCATCTCTATGTGCCCTCAGAGTGTAGCTGTCCTCAGTTCACCTCCTTTGGGAAATGGGAATGAGGGAAAATGGACAGATGTTTGCATTCTGACCTTGAAACAAGTTGGGAGGAAAATTCTTTTCCTTTCTTTTTAATTCTTGGTTCACAGTCAAAGAGAACTCGGTTTTAGGAACTTAGCCTCGGCTACATTTCAGCTACAAATGACTGGCTGTCTTAGGAAATACAGATGGACTGTACTCGGAGGCTGGAGGAGTGTGGAAACTCTGATGGAGAAGGTGTGGACCTGGCCAATGGAAAGCATTTTGGTGGGTCTAATGATTTTGGGAAAATCTCTGCAAGGCTGGAACATTTTGCCACACATAAGTGGTTATTTCCTTAGCCTCTTCTGCATTCACTGAGAGCTCTGTGTAGCTGACCAGAGAGCCAGAGACCTGGAAAACAGTCCTAATGTGGGTTTGTCAAGAGAGATATTTCAATTTAGGTTTTCCAAATGTGTAGCATGTAACAAAGCCTGGATTTCTTTTCATTTCAAATGAAATCTGCCTCATTGTGGTTCACTCAGTTCTTGGAAACATAGTTTTATATAGTCCAGAAAGCCCTTTGAGCCCTTTGAGGGGGTTACTGCAAAGGCTTTTGCATGCCCCCCCCCCCCCTTCTGTGAAAGCAGGAAATCAAGCGCTGCCAAATGCAAATGAGTTCAGACTCCAACCGGCAAAGTGTCAAAATGCAGAATGCTACAGGATTGAGAGAGTAGAGCCCACACAAATGCTATTTGGGGGTCTAGGAAACTACAGAAAGTCGTCAGGACACACTTAATGCACCATTTCAGAAATATGACTTTGTGTAGAACAGTCTGTTATTCATGTCAGTAAGTCAAAATACTTTTGCTTCCTTTATATGGTGGCTTCAGAAACCTTCAGGGACTTTTTCAGTAAGCCCTCCCCCCACCCNATATATATATATATATATATATATATATATATATATATATATATATATATATATATCCTATCATGATTAGAAGAATTTAGCAAGTAAAAAGAAACCACCGGTAGAAAGCTGCTAGATTCTGGGTATGTGAATGTCATCTCTAAAGAACTAGAAATATGCATATTTCTATATTATGATTTCATAGAAATTTCGTTTTATTCCCCCAACGGGTTATAAAAATAAAACATGTGGATTATATGAAATATGGGAATAGCAATGTAAAGCTGAAAAAATTCAACCATGACTCCACCATTTGAAGGCAAGCATTATGAATACTTTAGTATATTTTCTTCCAGTCTTTTTCCAACATCTTTTAAAAATAGATCATTGAGACCTTAACCATATGTAGAATTTTGTTCTTACTATTTTCAGCCAACATTTGAGCATAGTCATGGCCCCCCTCATGCTATCCAATCTTTTCATGTATATATAATCTTCAAACTGCAAAGTTCTTATTTTGCAATTTTAATTAACTTAGGGAACTTTTTAGAATAGGTATATGTTCATGCTAAAAAGCAACGTTTGATGCTTTACTTTCAGTTGCATTTATTTATTAAAATTACAATCTGTTTCTAATAAAAATTGAAAGAAAAAAAAATCTAAGCTATTATGCTCCTAGCTAACACATTGACTTTTATATTTAAGATAGATATTCTGGCAACTGAATTTTCCACAGAACTAGAAGAAATTCAGTGCCCATCTCCTGGTCTTCTGATAAACCTAACCCTGCTAATGCTCTTTCCAAATGCATAAGCTCTTGTTGATTAACTACTTTTAGAAGTCACCATGAATTAAAATGTGAAGGCATAATATTTACATTCCCTCCCCTCCCCTCCCCCATGT
Organism: Marmota marmota marmota; assembly: GCF_001458135.2. Classification (NCBI taxonomy): domain Eukaryota; kingdom Metazoa; phylum Chordata; class Mammalia; order Rodentia; family Sciuridae; genus Marmota; species Marmota marmota. The sequence continues at coordinate 5,921,415 of NW_025999943.1, forward strand.
ATAATACCTACATTTTGATGTATTCTGTTTATATGGAACATCTGGAGCTACTTTTGATGACCATTATCTTTTCTGAGTCCAGGAACTGGACACATTTTCTCCCATTCAGCCCCGGAGCCATTGTGCTTTCTATACAGTAATTCCACTCTCACCGACAATGCTGCTGCTGTGCTTTCAAGAACCCAGAATAAAAGTTGTGTTGGGAGTGTTGGCAAAGAAATGCGGCACTGAATTCATTAACAATATGAAACTTTCCTTCTGGAATAAGATAGAACAAAGCTCACCAAGGGTTAAAATGCTGCAGTAACCAGTCTCTGGGGGTGGAGCCTGTGGAGCCTGCCCTGCCTGATTCCAAAGCCTGGGATTCAGCATGTTTCCAAATAGATCCCCTAGAACTTATTCTTCCTGTCTAACTAACTTTGTACCTATTGATCAACAGTTCCAGGACCCCCCGCCATTCTGTTGCTCAGCATGACGATTATCGTTAATAATGCATTGAATATTTCAATTGTATATTTCAAAATAGCTAAAAGAGAGGATTTTAAATGTTCTTACCACAAAGAAATGATAAATATTTGGGGTAATGTCTATGCTAATTAGACTGAGTCCATCATTCCACCGTGTGTACTTGGATTCAAACATCACAACGTATCTCATAAATGTATACAATTATTATTTATCAATTAGAAATAAAATTAAAATTAAAAAATTAGTTTTCCTCTAAGTTAACTTTCATTTGGATCCTTATGAGACTTAGGTTAAAGGACAGAAAATAGTTTTCTTTTAGGATGAAATCCAAATTAACCTAAATTCTTTTTCTTGCCTCCCAATAGATACAATTTAGGATGTTTTGAAAGCTATTTCTTTTATACAGAACCCAAACTGAACATTAATAGATTGCCAAACATTTAGCCACTTACTCAAAACTGTCTGGGGCAGGCAGTTCCCATATATTGAGGCATATTGTGTTTGAACATTACTTAATCTTAGTTTCACACCAGTCTTAGACAAGAGATTTTCTTCAAGTTAATGGCTTCTCTGTTATAAGCAAATCTGCAAGATAAAGAAACCAATAATTTGGACTATGGGTATAAAGAAATATTAATATTTCTTAATCTTATTTACCCTTTACCTTCAAAACATTTGTAGTTTGTAAAAACAACTATGTTGAATATGCACCACATGAAAATAGAAATAAATGAATATTTATGGAGCATATGGAGGGCTTTACATATACAGAAATATTTGATTTAAACTATATGACAACCATGCTTGGGGTATTATTATCCTACTTTTCCAAATTAACCAACCAACCTTGTGTAACTAGGAAAGTCAGGAAGATCAGTCATTTCAGATTGGATCAATCACAAAAGAGAATCATCCACTCTTAAACAAAGATGCTTGTTAGAGTGCAGCATGCACTATCGAAAGAGAAAACTAAAAAGTAAAATCTAATCATAGGGAAGAATTCTAAAAGGAATTCTGAAGATAAATTCATTAAAACACAATATTTGTCTCCTGAAAATTCAAAATGAAAAATTATAGTTTCTAAGAACTGTTCTATGGAAGAGTGAGCCAAGAAAGCCAAGGACCCATTGTGGATATAGTTTTAGTATCATAATCTGAGGTTCCCAGCAGGCTCTTATCTTTTTTATCCTAATGAACTAACACTTTCCAGTGTCCCTAATTATTGGTCTCGTCCATGTTGGGGCGTTTGACTTGATCTGATTTCTGCTTGGTCAAGCCCTGTTTTTGCTACTGGAGCAGAGAATATAAAGAGCCATGCAAGGGAGGTAAAAGAGGTAAACCAAGGGGTTGGGGTTGTGGCTCAGTGGTAAAGCACTTGTCTAGCATGTGTGAGGCACTGGGTTCAATTCTCAGCACCATATATAAATAAACAAATGAAATAAAGGTCCATCAACATCAAAAAAATATTTTTTTAAAAAAGAGGCAAACCAAGGGAACAAAAGAAGAATGCAATGGGAATCATAGCAGCTACTACACTGAAGGCCACATCTGTGGCCAGCAACGCTGTCTATAATTCTCACAGCAGCACTGTATGGTAGGCTTCCCTTTATTCTTATTTCTAGTTGTAGGGCCCAAGATTCAGAGGTTTAAAAACTTGCCAAAAGTAACAGGTAGAAAATGCTAGAATTTTTATTTAAACTCACATTTATCAAACTCCAAAGCTTTTATTTTTTATACTTGATCACTTTGTTCTCTCATAGTTGTAATGACTTTCCAGATCCCTCAATTATCATACCTAGAAGCCAGATATCAATAAATTTAAAAAAAAAAAATCAAAAGGACTCAAATGCAATATGTCTAAAAGGCAATCAAACCACGAGGTTATCGGAGGAGGTTGTATATTCCTTTTGCTGTTGGTCTCGAGAAGGAGGTGAGAGAGTGGTTTTTCTGTTTCAAAGGTATGAGAGCCAAGTCAGTGTGGAGGTGAGTGAGCACTTTCCAAGATCCCTTTGGCCTCTGCGATTCGGTGTCCTGTGTTAACTACCTCTTCTAGCGGAATATTCCATAAAGTATAACTAGCACAATTACTTGAAGGAATAAAAAGTGTCTGACAAAATATAATGGATTATGGGAAGAGAAGAAAAAGGAATATCAGTCCTTAAAATGTATTTTCTCTCCCTAACATGTTGGTTTTAAGAAGCTGAAAATGTACTATTGTAGATGGTTGTCAATAATGAGAGCTGAGATACTTCTGTTGGTATAAAAAGAATAGTGCAAAGAAAGGATAAACACAACAGAAGCTTAACACAGTGTGACCACATAGCATTCACAGTGTGGCTTTTAAATTCTGAGACTTTTGATTGTCTGCATGAATCTTTAGGGAGATCCTGGGGTTCACTCTCCAACCCACAGCCTTCCAGAAGGAACTGAAAATAGTAAATCACCAAGACAAATTTCTAAAACTGTTTTATTTACTTATCTAATTGCCCAAATGAGTCTGGACTCTCAAGTGAATTTGTAAACCTGTTGGCATTGCAATGGTGCCCACAGGTTAGAATCAGTGGTCCTCAACCCTAGCTGTCCATTAGAACTACATGGCAAATTCTAAAGACACCTACGCCCAGGCCCAAACAGACCAATTAAGAGCATCTCCAGGAAGTGGGGCCTTGGCAATAGGACTTTTCAAAATCACCCTGGGTAATTAGAATGTGATGTGCAGCAAGGGTTGAGAATGACTTCTTTAGCTGCAAATTACTATTATCCAACAGTGGCAAGCAATTTTCACTAGCCTACCTCCTGCCTGAGTTGGTGACACTTGATTTTATTTCCATCACACAGGAAGATAACATTTTAAGCACAAAAGGATATTTGCCACTTATTTCATGTTTCTAGATGTTAAATTATGACAAGAGCATACATCGGAGGCATTCTATTATATCACAAAATAAGCAGTGTTCTTTCTCTCATACACACACACTCACACATACCCACACACACACTGTAATGCTGGAGTCCTTGGTCTTGGTGGTGTTATGTACTGGGCAGATAACTCTTTTTCAGAAGGCCCTGTTGTTCTTTGTAAGATGTTTAGTATCATTCCTTTCACTCATCTGATGCTAGTAGTACACCCCTCCTCCTCCCACCATTTGTAACAACTGAATTCAGACAACAGAACATCATAGCAATCCAGACGTTTGCTTAAAAAAGGAGAGGTAGAAAAAAGGCAAAAGTAGGCAAACAGTAATCCTGGGGGTTAATCCATTACAGTCAAAACCGCTGTCAAGTAAAATTTCCAGTCTAGCCGTCCCTGACAGTTACTTCCTCCAGAGAATCTTTTCTCTTTCATTGTGACTGTCACTGGCTTTAAGGAATGCAACTGTCTGTAACTCAAGAAAGTGAGGTGTCAAATTAGGGGCTGTTTAGAACTCCAGGTATGGTCTGAAGACATTAAGGTGTGTGGAGTGATCAAGAGCTAAAGGTTTTCAGAATTCTACAAGACTCCTTTTCTCTCTCAGTTTTCCTTGTTCTCTTTTTAGATGATAAGTATATATGTAATTGAAAACAGTCAGGCTCTAGTCCATTTGGTGACACTCCAAAATATTTTTCATCATTAGTAATTATTTCATCTAGAAAATTCAACTGGTTAACCTTCACCTATGTGAAAAATGTTAGAAAGGTAAAAACATTCTGTGATCAATATTTCTATGCCAATGTTTTATGTGAAAACAATTTATTTCAATTACAAATGACCTTCATTTTGAGATATTAAAATTCCAAATTGAAAATATAATGTGGCAGTTTTTTTTTAAAAAAATAAATTCTCTAGAATGTATCCATAACTTAATATCACAAGAAAGCATAAGTATTCAGGGCACACTCTAAAGAGGTCAGCTGGTCCAAATTCAGTTCAAGCAAGCTCTAAAAACACCCACTGCTGGATGATCCATGATTTTTATTGTTAATTTCAAAAGTACTCTACTTTTAGGGGATGCTGCTCACTGGCTAAAAAAAAAAAAAAAAAAACTCCAGAAAGCTTTGTAAGCTTTGTAGCTATGGGGGTGGGGGGAGGGGCACCCATTAGTATATGATTTAGTTTTGAATATCTCAAAGCTTTAGGGATTAAACAAGCAAAAACTACCCTTTTCCAGTAGTTTGGAGAAATTTCTAGGATTTTCTTAAGATTTCCAACAAGAAAGTTGAACAAAGAAACGTCCCACAAATGACAAAGAAGAATTTAAATTTTCTTCTTGGTTATTGAATCTACCTTTCTTCTTTGTCTCCTGTCTTTGAACTGTATCAGGACACTTTCATTTCCTTCTAGTTCCATAAAGAATAGTGACATCTATCCAGGATTTTGATGAACTATGAGACTCATGGTTGCTTTACTTAGAATGTTCACACTGCTAGGACAGATTGGCCTAAGTTTTTTTTTTTTTAGTTAAGAATGGGAAATTTATTTTTTGTTCTGGCCCATAGTAACCATGAGTTTAAACAAATATATTTTTGTAAACGTATTTTGTTACTTCCTAAATTCAATATGTACATGTCTGAAAATTATTATTTTTCATGGTTAAACATTTCTCTGTGTATAGATTTCTTAATTGCTGCTTTTAAAAAGCATTGTTTAAGTGCCCCTTTGTAACACTAGCTTATAAGCTCACCATACAGCCATAAAATCACTAAATACAATAAAACAATATCTAAACAAAGAAATCTGTCCTCATGATCTTATCTTTTTTTTTTTTTTTTACTATCCAATTCTACATATTTAATCTTGGAATACTTGAATCTGATTCTTAAACCATTTTTTTCCTTCTGAATAAAAAATTCAAATGTAAAATAAGTTAAAAAAATGTGTACATCTCAGTTTGGGTTTTTGACCTCTGGTTTTACTAAACTCTCAGTTAAAAGCAGCGAGTCTTATGCTTTTAGGGAGGAAGGAACACAAATACCAACCATCAAAGCTAATTGACTCATGAGATAAACCTTAGTAAGATCCTTGACATTCCAGGAATATATCTGGAAACTATCTCAATTTCCAAATTCTCAAATACGGAAATGTTTAGGCCCACTGCTTCCTGGATTTCTGCTGATTCACGTTTTCGTTCATAATACCACGTTTCCCGTGTCTATTCTCAAATTATAAACGTTGCCTCCTTTCTAGCATACATCAAATTTTGTAAACTTATAGTATAATACAGTATTCTTGTTACTGCAAGTTAGATTATTTTAATTGAACTATGCAAGATCCCTGATAGAAATAGAAGTGCTAATATCCTATGAATAAGAAAGAATAATAAAAATAACAGAGTTTCAAAACCATACATTGTATCTGAGTGGGTGGGTTTTGCCCAGAGAGACCATTTTATGGTCATGAGAAATGGAAGAGCTGCTTTGAGGCAGAGGGACCAGGCCACTGGTGTATTGAGAGCTGGACTGACACATTACAGTGTCCTTCACACAGGGCCTTTACACCTGAGCAGATAGTGGACTCATGATGTGGGGCTCATTATTGTGAGCGTCTGGGAATGCAAAGAGACCTCTAAAAACAATGAAGTGAGTTTTTCCTATTCCTATTCCTCTTCCTCTCCATTCCTTTCACCCTCTTTTCCCTTCTTGAGGGTGAGGCAGCTGAAAGGTGATTAAGAGCTTGGACTTTGGAGCCAAGCTGCCTGAGTCTAAAACTTGCTCTACCAGTTACCAGCTGTTTAATCTTGGGCAAATTATTTAGTTTTTCTATGACTGAGTGTGTTCACCTATAAGACCTATCTCTCCTAGGGTTATTTTAAGAATTAGATGATTAATATACATAAACCTTTTAGTGGTGCCTAGCAGTTAGTTAATACTGGAAAAAAAGAAAACCACAAGAAAACAAAAAGGAGTTGCAATTGTCTACCAGGTACTTTGAGGTACTTTGCTAGACACTAAAAGAAAATCTCTGACGTGGGATATTCTGTGTAGATAACCAACACAGTCCACTTTATGTCACCTAAGTTCAGCCCTGATAGAGACCAACTACAGTTTCTGATTTCCAGTCTTAATTTTGTGGGAGAAAAAAAAAAGTGATTGGCCCCAACTTGCTCTGGAGATCCACCACAAATCTGAGCCTGTGTGGCCAAGAGGCCAAAGTCCTTTAGTACTTATGTGGCTTTAGGGATCCACTTTCATTGGAGGTAGCTTTTAGCAAATGGGGAGGCATGAGTCAAACAGACTCTCATAAAGTACCTGATACATTTTGCGGGGAAGGGGATAAAAGCTCCTCAAGCTGTTTATTTAAGGTGACTTAGGAAGTCTTGATGATATGGAAGACTTATAATAAATATATCGCTACCTTGTTGCTGAAGCCATATTGTTCAGTATGTGGTGCTGATTAGATATTATTTAGATATATACTTGGTTAAATTTGTGATTAAAATTATTTGTGTGTGTGTGTGTGTGTGTGTGTGTGTATATATATACACACACACACACACATATGCACATATATATTTTATATACATACACACACACACACATTTATTTATTTATTTATACTGGGAATTTATCCCAGGGGTGCTTTACCACTGAGCTATATCCCCAGCTCTATTTATTTTTTTTTATTTTGAAGCAGGATCTCATTAAGTTGCTTAGGATCTCCTCACTAAGTTGCTGAGGCTAGCCTTGAACTTGTGATCCTCCTTCCTCAATCTCTCATATTTCATTTATATTTTAAGATAACTAATTTATAAAGATTTTTAAATATTTACATGTTTTAACTCTTGATACCATAAATGCTCCAATCTAAGCTGTGGAGAAGACTCAATAACAGAAATGCATCACACAAAATACAGTCCTCTCCTAGACTTTTCTTGATTTGCTGATTAAATTTTTTCTTACAATTTTTTTATTTAAAAGACTATATATGTTTATTATGTGGGGAAAACACATTCACTTTCTAGGTCATTAGCTAGAGTAAGAAGAACTTCCTCGAATTGAATAAATCTGTTAAGCAACAAATAAAAGAAAAATGTCATTAATTTAGGTAGAGAGTTACACTAAAAGAAACCAAATGAGTAAATTTTAAATTCCTATAAAAGTTCTTTCTTCTTTAGAAATATTTTTTTTCTTCAAACCATAATTGATAGTGTCTCCTTGGAAACAATCCTAAGAGACTAGTTGAGTTACTGGAAATCATGTAATTTAAATTTAAATTATAGTAATATGTTGCCTCTTCCTATTACTGCAGACCAGTCTTGCTGGTAAACTTGAGCATCTTTCGATCACATTGTGGGCTGAATGTGACGAAAAGATGCTCCAAATTAGAAATTTGAGTCAAGAAGGGAACATGTGCATCTCAGTATAAAGTAATATGTTAATATTTTAATTCACTCATTGGTTATATTGGTCTAGGTTACTGTAGCTCTAGGTTTATGGGAAATATCCTAAGCTCCTATTATGAAACTTGGGGTGGTGTAAGGGAGGAAGTGAACTTTTTTCCTCCATGATACCCTAATACTACTTTGACTAGTGCTTAAAACAGGGTTAATAGAAAACTCATAATTCTATAACACTCCTCCTTCACCTCCTCCTTTAACTACAGTATGTAAGGCATTGTCTTAAGGATCTTTGAGAAAAAGAGTTCAACATAGAATTTACTCCCAAAGGATTCACAATTTACTAAGGGAAATCTAAACTGACATCACTATTCACCACACTGAAACACATTAATGAGGGATACAGCAACCATGTAGGACCACAAGAGACAAACTTATAGACAACAGAGATGTTCAGGCACAGAGAACTGATTGCAGAGTGTCCAGGAACATCTTACCATAAGGACCTCAGAGAGCAGAGGCAGTGACTTTCCCCCAAAGCCATACGTAACTTTAAGATATTCAGGTGGGAGGAAAGGAGGAAAGCATTCAATTACCACCTTTTTGGAAGTCTCTATCAACTCTGTTATTAATAAAATGTTTAATTTTTTTTTCTACCTAGAGACCAATATGTTTGGAAGGATGGAAGCTTAAACTTGTGGAAGGTGACACCACCCTAGCAAAGAAATCATTACTGTTAAAGCAAATTTATTATATGTGAAACATTACTTATGACAAACCAATTTTTTATTAGTATGCATTTACTTCATGACATTTTGTTTTGCATATATAATTAAATATACACAGATGACTTTTTTTTGCACAGTCATTGAAAATTTAGTGTTTACAAGCTCTTTTAAAATTTTTCTTACTTACAAAGTACATATTTTCTGTGCAGCATGCTTTATTTTATGTTGGAATTAGAAATAAAATGTTCACTGAGCTGATACTAATTTTATTTTTTGGCAATGCCCACGACTTAACAGATTTACTATTCCTGTGATTTGATTTGGAAACCCAGGAAACAGAGTAACACCTTTAAAGTGTCTTGGCGATGGAATGACAGTTGCCTAAGCCTGGCCCTCATACTTGGTGATCATTCATTATTACTTAAAATATGCAGAAGAGTTTGAAACTGAATTGGCATGGGTGATGACAAATATTTATGACATAAATATTTATTACATAAATATTTTGTGGCAAGACTATCTGGGAGTATTTATTCAGAAACTAAATGAAGATCGATTGAATGTTGCTACTCCTTCAAGTTGCCTTCCTTGTCCCAACAACAAACCAGACTTCATGTGAGGACAGAAACTCCAAGACCCTTTTCTTCTGAGCTATTTTTTTCAGTTGCTCACCAAAGCAGATTTTTCTCTTGACAACTGACCTTGAGGTTTTATTCTTTCTTTTCCTTTAATACTTGGTCATCCAGTCTCAAAAAAGTGTGAAGTGTTTCCCTAGCTATAATCTTGATTCCTTTCACTATAATTTAGCTTCATTTTTACTCCATAGTACTTTAACAATCATCTTAAAATGCCACAATAAAAATTACTACCAACTAGACATGCTTTCAATATTTTTAAGTTATATTAACATGAGAGCTAGGCAGTATCCTGGCATATCAGATTTTGAGCTTTTCTTTCTGATTCAACTTACAATAAGGTAGTTGAAAACATAAATGGAACTCACCATTAATAACCAAGAATGTTATTTTGTATTTTGAGAACATTATACCTTTAAGTTGAGACCAATATTAAAAGTTAATTCAAAAATAGCTTTTACTGCACTTTACATAAAAATGGATTCAAAGTTAAAGTAATTTTATTTAAAAAACTATAGAAAAAAAGTATATGTGATCTTTTCATCTTTTGCAAACTTTGCCTATAAATATAAGAAGGGGTTGAGAATAAGCCAGGATGATGATGATGATGACAATTTAATATATTGTAGAAATATTAAGCCTCACATCTTAGAAGGGTATTTTACACAATGACTTAGATCAAAACATTTGACTGTGTAAAGGGAGATTTTCAAATACACTAAAAAGAAAAATCAGCCAAATATTTATGAATATTGAACGTCTCTAACTACCCATTGAACTCCCATAATACTTAATTTGTATCTTTATTATGATATTTATCACTTTTTTCCTTGTTCTGTATTATTTATTTATTTTAGTTCACCTAATAGCTTGAGGACATGATAAATATTTGAATTGTCTTGAAATGCTCTTAGCACCTATCATAGAAATCAATCATTAAACAAGAATAACAAATAATGCTACTTTCATATCAGCATTCCAGAATTAATATTGACAAATTCATGTTGAGATGTAACAGATTTTTGGAAACAAATTTCCATGCATGTGGAAGTAAAAAAGAATAATGCACATTCCTGCATCAGGAAGGAGAGCAGATGACTTCAAAGCCACTAGCAGACTGCTTACTTTATCTGGGATCAAGGACCCCATGTGGATGAAAGGCAGAGGAAGTCATCCACCTTGAAAAAAAAATATTTTCTTAAAATAGAGGTTTGCTATCTAAAGCTCCTTTAATTCCTTGGGTTCTGCCCTATGAAATCATTCTCCTTGAAGTATAATCATTCCAAATCCCATAATAATAATTTGGGGAAAGATAGATTGCCATAGAAAACATGGAGTATGGTGGAGTTATGAGTCTAGCATTAGGAAGCTTTGACCTGGTTAGAAAATCCATTCATGAAAGCACTGTGGTTGGAATTGGTGGGAAACCACCCAGCTCTGTGCTTCCTAAAAGGTACTGACAGGATAGAGGGAGAGATGCCTTTCCACAGAGCTTTTCTCAGTGTGCCACAGCAAGCTATAATACCCAACGTACTTCAACTAAAGCAGGTGTTTTCGTGCATGTAAGTTTGATGTAGTTGTTTTTCGTTTGCTTGTATGTTTATATTAAGAAAAGAAAGTAGAGACCTTGGAGGAAGCTTTGCAACCTGTTCTATACTTGCTTTCCTTAGGAAAAGAAATTCATAATTTGGGTGAAGGGTGGAAATACTCAATTGTTAGTCAGTGTAATTACTCCAGACTGTCATTACACTGACCTTGTCTCTTAATTGCCTCAGATTTGGCAGCTCTAACAGGGATTGTGGTTTATCTAAATTGGTAGAAGTTTTCTTTCTTTTGAGATGTAGATGTATCTACAAATGTAAAACCTTACAATTTCAAAATATGATAAAAATTTTGCTACTTTATAAGTTTTTATTTAATTTATTTTTAAAGCTTCACTATTCTTTTGATAGTAGCTGACAGATCCAATCCTATTCCCATATGCTTTCTGCTATTTTAAAAGAAATAGTACACAATTGCCTCAGAGAAGCACCATGTGTTTCCAAAGTGTGAATCTGAAAACCGTCCATCTGGTCATGCTGGCATCTTTCTCAATTGTATGTGACTGAAAGAAATGTATTCAACATTTTGCAACACTTTGCCTGGATGAGGAACAGAATAAGGTAAAGGAGATCTTTTTATTTTTTCATTTCCAGTTCTGAAAAAATTGTTATGGTTTGGATATGAGGTGTCCCCCCAAAGCACCTGTGTTAATGGAACTATATTGAGATATGAAGAAATTAGATTATGATACTTAATCAGTCCATCCTAGTTTGAATGGATTGAGTAGTAACTACAGCAGGTGGGGCCTGGCTGGAGCAAGTGGGTCACTGGGGGTGTGCCCTGGAAGGGTGCATCTTCCTTCCTACTCTCTCTGCTTTCTGGTTACCATGAGCAGCTTCCCTCCACCACACCCTTCTGCAATGATGTTCTGCCTCACATTGGTCCCAGAGCAACTGAATTTCTGAAATTGTGAGCCCCAAATTAACTTTTCTTCCTCTAGGTTGTTCTTGTCAGGTATTTTGGTCATGATGACAAAAAGCTGACTAACACAAAAATCAAGTCTGTTTCTTTAGCCTGGAACACCTTGCCCACCCTTCTACCTAGATGGCTCCAATCACTGACCAACACTCAGACTTAGTGAATTCCTGTGCAAAACCCAGCTTGGTATTTTTCACACAACTCTATTCATTTGGTATAGAAAATGTTTATTTACTTTGATTAAAATTATTTCCTTAATATTGCCTCTCCTGTAATCTGTGAGTTCCTGAAAGGGAAGGCAAATGGGCTTCAATGCAATTCAATTCAGCACAACATCATTATAATGTTGCAGAAACTAATCTAGCGCTGTGGAGACAGTTCTGCATAAGCAGAGATATGCAAGCAAATGAAATCAACTTGCACCTTTTTCCCAATTATTAAAAATAAAGTTGGAAGTTCAAAGTTTCTTTAGTGAAGTTTTAATCATTAATTGCTTTTGTCTTACAAAATTCAGATGAATTTTCTAGATGGTTCAAATTACTGCATATGTTTCTCATGAAGATAAAGAACAGTCACTAAATTATGGATTAGGCATATGGATAGGTTCTTATATATATATTGTATATGAGCCCTCTATGTACAAGTAGGTTTATTTTTTTTAAACTTTAAGTTAAATTTATTCTAAGTGTAAAGGATTTTTTTCAGACTCTTTAGGAAGCAGATAAATTATATTGAATCATTATAGCTTCAAATATGTAACATTAATATATGTTCACATATTAAACAAATATGACCAATAACTTTATGGTAAACTAAGAGACATCTTGCCACAAAACATTAAGGGCAGAGTGATTGCCTGTGTTTTGACCACACTGAAGAATGTTAAGGTGTTGGCAGATCCAGTGTCCAGTGAAGACCCTCTTCCTGTTTTGCAGATGACCTTATTTTATCCTCACATGATGAACAGCAGAAAGAGAAAAGCAAGCTCCCCAGAGACTTTTTATACCGGTACTATTGTAGGAAGTTTCCTCCCTTTGACATAATTAGCTCCCAAAGGCCAGCTAATACTATCACACTGGGAATTAAGATGTCAACATATAAATCTGGGGGGAGGGTTGGGACACAAATATTCAATCTGTAGCAGAATATATAATTGAGTGGATTGTCAAAAGAATACTTCAGTTAAACAATCATTTTATCAGATTTTGACTAAATTGTTAATAAAAAAAATGGTTCATCAATGATATAACCTGCTTTCATCCCTGAATGGGAGGACTATCTTTACTATGGCTTTTACTAGAAACCAAATTCCCCAAGAGTAAGCACCATCTCTATTTCTTTTGAATCTCATCACAGTATCTATACTAGAATTCTTTACCAAATGAAAGCTTAGTTATGGCAGAAGAAATCAACTTGCACTCTTTTCCAATTATTAAAATTATAAATTATAAATTTATAAGTTATAAATTTAACCAATGCACAATTTAATCCACACTGGTATCTCCTGTTATCTGAACTGTCTCATATAATGGGAGTTCTTTTGCTGTCCAAACTCTGGAACTGAATTGAAATACTAACTCTCTGACCAGGGAAACATGAAAGAACGTGGATTTCAGACACTCTTTAGAGGGCTGGTGGCCTGTGTCCTGCTGAGAAAGAAACTGCCTACTCTTCAACAGAAATGAGAGAAAAGGAGTTTTTATTACAAAATTAATATACTACCAGCTTAAAAGATGTGCTAGAAGGGAGAGAAAGGAAAGAAGACCAGCTAGGAGGTGATACTAAAAAATTTCAGTTTTCATTTCTTGTTAAAGGGAAATGTTTGCTTTTCAAAAGTTTTGTTAAAATGTTGTATGTTAGAAATAAACTTGAAATCCAAATTATTCTTTGACAATATTGAATGTATTTGCTACTCTGTCCAGTTTTGAGAAAACTCTGCTAAAAGTTGTGTGATCGCCAAGTGTGTGTCATGAAAAAAACCTTCAAGATCTTTCACTTTGTCATGCCTGGGCTGAGGGCAGATGACTCACTGTATGAATTCAAGTTAAATCACTTAACCTTTTTCTCTTATTCAACCCATCTGGGAAGCTGAATACAAGCACTTCACTATGAAACAGATGGTGTGCCAAAGCTAAATTTTACCAGATTAAAAAAGAAGAAAAATGTGTTATAAGCACTAAAAGAACCAAATATGGAAAAAGACCAAGGATTAAAAGGAAAAGAGCTATAAATTGGATCAGACCTTTTTCCCTGTAAAAAATAATGTAATGCTTAAAAAATAAGTCCTGTGAGATGATTTGGAGACCAAGTTAGTAAAATGTTTCCTAAGCACCATATGTGTAAAGGTGGTCATGAATAATGGTATTTCTGGTAAGTAAAATGTTTTTCGTTGGTTCATTTACCAGCAGGCCTCAGAGAACAAATATGATTATGTTAGGGTGCTTTTACATTATCTACTTGATAACTAGGAATATTTCTTGAGATAGTTTATTGTACTCATTTGAATTGTACCTCTGATAAAATTACACCACTTGACAAAAACTTTCAACATATTTTTGGATGATTATGATTTCTAACCTATCATTGAAAAAAATATGTATATACATTGCTTTGAAGAAAGGCAAGTTATTGCCCCTTGCCAGCTTTGTATGGCTTTATTCTTACTGTATATAAATACACTAAGTTCCAGTATATTTACTGTATATGCCCATATTTATTTATTTATTTATTTTTATTTTTTTTAAATTTTTTATTGTTGGCTGTTCAAAACATTACATAGTTCTTGATATATCATATTTCACACTTTGATTCAAGTGGGTTATGAGCTCCCATTTTTACCCCATATACAGATTGCAGAATCACATCAGTTACACATCCATTGATTTACATATTGCCATACTAGTGTCTGTTGTGTTCTGCTGCCTTTCCTATCCTCTACTATCCCCCCTCCCCTCCCCTCCCCTCCTCTCTCCTCTCTCTGCCCCCTCTACTGACATTCATTTGTCCCCCTTGTATTATTTTTCCCTTTCCCCTCACTTCCTCTTGTATGTACTTTTGTATAACTCTGAGGGTCTCCTTCCATTTCCATGCAATTTCCCTTCTCTCTCCCTTTCCCTCCCACCTCTCATCCCTGTTTAATGTTAATCTTCTTCTCATGCTCTTCGACCCTACTCTGTTCTTAGTTACTCTCCTTATATCAAAGAAGACATTTGGCATTTGTTTTTTAGGGATTGGCTAGCTTCACTTAGCATAATCTGCTCTAATGCCATCCATTTCCCTGTAAATTCTATGATTTTGTCATTTTTTAATGCAGAGTAATACTCCATTGTGTATAAATGCCACATTTTTTTTATCCATTCGTCTATTGAAGGGCATCTAGGTTGGTTCCACAGTCTTGCTATTGTGAATTGTGCTGCTATGAACATCGATGTAGCAGTGTCCCTGTAGCATGCTCTTTTTAGGTCTTTAGGGAATAGACCGAGAAGGGGAATAGCTGGGTCAAATGGTGGCTCCATTCCCAGCTTTCCAAGAAATCTCCATACTGCTTTCCAAATTGGCTGCACCAATTTGCAGTCCCACCAGCAATGTACAAGTGTACCCTTTTCCCCACATCCTCGCCAGCACTTGTTGTTGTTTGACTTCATAATGGCTGCCAATCTAACTGGAGTGAGATGGTATCTTAGGGTGGTTTTGATTTGCATTTCTCTGACTTATGCCCATATTTAAATCTGTCATATTTTGTGGAAGAAAAAAGGTTCTGTTGTAGGTAAAGTAAAGGCATTTTGATGAACAACATAGAATACCACAGAAAGAAGCTGTATCTTCTTATTTCCACCAATTGTGATAAACTAGGTCAAATTAGGTTAGTATATAAGACATGTAATTTGTGGGTGACATTGGAGATGAAACCTGAGAAATTTACATTGTAAATTCCAGATGCTACAGTATGAAACCCAGACTGGACTTTGGGTCCAGGCATGGCCTCCAAGGCAAGGTTTCACTGTGGTTGAGGCAAACGGTTCCTTACAAACCCAGTGCAAATTTCCTTTGACTAATTCTTAAAATCCTATTTTAAAGCACAATAAAATATGTATATTTTTTCTATTCAAAGAGAAAGTTAATTGAAGTTGGGTCATACTCTTATTACTAAGAAATGCAGATGAAGCATGACTAAATGGCTAAGAAGCAATGAAAATTGAAAAGCAAATACTGACTTCCTTAAGAAAGGAGGGTTTCATAGTTGTCTTAGTCTAGTTTCCTTTGGAGAAAAGAGAAAAGAATTGACTTTAACTACCGCACTTAATGTCCACAAAAATGCATTCTTGGGAACCTTTATATCAATAAGTCTAATATAAATCAATTAAATGTCTTGAGACTTCCAAATCAATCCACAAATTAACAGATTTTGATATAAAAATATATCGATATACAAAATACAACCAAAAAAGAATAGTGGAGTGATCTGTGGATTGATTAATATATATTTATAGTGTGTGTGTGTGTGTGTGTGTGTAGAGACAAGCTATGTTTTCATGATTTTCTGTTGTAATAAAAATAGTTGGGAATAGATGAAAATTGAAAGTTTAAAACAGAAAATCACTGATGTGTAGAATTAAAATTTCCAAATAAAATTAGGCTTCTATTCAGTTTGATTTGAAAGAAATGGGGCTTGCATGTCAATCTTACAAGGATCCTTTTCAAAGATATGCCTGTATGCAGACCTAAAAATTTGTACTTGATTCTCAGCCTGTAAGAATTTCCTGTGGAAAGTCTCCAGTTGTACTTCCAGCAGGTCTATAATGGAAAATATCTGTAATGTGCAGGACCATCTTGTTAGCTCCTGGTACATCATACCCAGAAAGCTTCCTATTTTGTACTTTATTTAGAGACAGGGTCTCACTGAGTTGTTTAGCACCTCACTTTTTCTGAGGCTGGTTTTGAACTTGTGATCCTCCTGTCTCAGCCTCCCAAGCTGCTGGGATTACAGGCATGCACCACCGTGCCGGGCTCAAGTTCCCTCTTGAGCAGATATTTTTATATATGTTTTCAGATGAGCAAACTAAGGCACAATAAGTTTAAATTATTCCCCCAGACTCTGGTCTTTATAGCTATAAAGCCCATGCTCTTTCCACTATATTGTATTTTCTGTCAGAAAAAGGGAATTACAATAAAAAACAAATGATATATTCAGCAATAATTTTATATCTCTTAAAAGGACATAGAAAAAAATAGCATGGAATTCCTTGTCTTTACTTTTTAAATGCTTCTTACATAAAATTAAACTTCTATTTCACAGTATATTGATATTTTCATATATGTGCTGATAATAATCTTCAACCTCTAATATTACTCTTAAATCACTACCTTGCTTGAGCCTGTGAGTGCAAATTTTTGCCTAAATATATTCTCTTAATTTTTGTATGAAGAGAATGAAGCATCCTGATTTCCACTGATAAAATACTTTTAGCTTTTACTTTTTCTTTTTTTTTTTTTTTTCATTTGTGCCTCTTTTTGGAATTTGCTTTTCCCAAAGGTTCAACATTAAGAGAATTTGACTTGTTTTGAAAATTGTAATGAAAGAGCTAAACATCATACCACATGATTTATTTTCTTGCTGTAGCTTTCATAGGCAACATTTCTCAGAATCTAGACCAAATGAACTTTTTTTGAATCATTAAAGTTGTTAATAGTCTAATCTGAGCTTGACTTCTTTAGGAGCTGACCATAGAAACTGGACACAAAAACACATGCAGGAATATAAATTTTCCACCCATTTTTAGATAACAGCCTCTTAGAGCAATGGCTCTATGCCCAGCAACAATTTTAGAGATAGGTGAATTCAGTTATAGATCATGTTTTCAATCAATTTCATCCAGAGGTTTCTAAACTAGTCCTTTGAGATATTATACAAAGCAGTTTTATGGACAAATAAGTTTGGGGGAAGTTCTTGATACCACGTTGACCTCTTCAAATGTCACATTGTATGCCCATTTGCTCCTCCAATATTGACTTTGAGAGCATTTGCAGCAAATAAACTGTTTAACTTTTTTTTTTGATCATGAAACTCTTCTTCAACTTATTCACATTCTATGGAACTATTGTTTCTTAGAGCTGACATTGGAAAAGTTTGGTGTAGTCTTTTACAACTGGAAAGATTTCTATATGCTGTGTAATGTTTACAGTAGCTGACATACTTATTAATTAATGTCATAAGAGAATAAATAGAACATTTATAAATATACATGACTAAAAGAATATTTAAACATTAAAAATCTTTAACTTTGAGTTCATCAATCTAGTCAAATGTCCCTCAGAGAAAATTCATAGCATTTGACTGAGCTTTCCAATAGTACCTGATATTTGGAGTTTTGTTTTTAAATAAAATAATCTTGAGCTTTCGGGCCAATATAACACCTTCATTTCGCTGTTCTCTAGTCCGAACATGCTGAACTCTTCCATTTATTTATTTCTTTGTTTATTTATTTATTTATTTCAGTGATGCTGGGAATGAAACAAATTGAAGCCAGGACCCAGCACAGGCATGCAAATCTAGCCACATCTAGGTACCACTGAGCTACCTTCTCATCCACTCCTATGAATCTCTAAGAGTCCATCCTCCACCTCTTGAAACTTTTTTAATTTTTTTTTTGTAGGTGAACACAATACCTTTGTTTTATTTATTTATTTTTATGTGGTTCTGAGGATTAAACCCAGTGTCACACACAGGCTAGGCAAGCTGTCTACTGCTGAGCTACAACTCCAAGCCCCAAACATGCTAAACTCTTGAGAAAGCTTCATGGGCCCCTTATCATTTGACCATTGAGAACCAGGTCATTAAGGTAGATGATTGACCTCTTTTCTGCTTTCCCCTGAAACTGACTACAAGGATTCCCCCAAAAGTGTTACACATAAACAGGCCTTTATGGCTGTTGATGGTCTTAAGTTCCCATGATGATCTTAAATGTAGAGGGCTAAGATCCAACCTACTGTCCTTTACCTCTTAACTAAAGCACTTTGCTCATTTGTGGTATAGGAAATTGTGTTTATTTTAGAGATCTTATTCAAGTATCTATGCTGAGTTCCAAAAGTAGCATTAACAATCCATCTGCTTTTCTCTACACGCCTATTAGAATGGTCAAAAAAAAAAAAAAATTGCTGACATTGCCAGAGCTGGCAAAGATGTAGAGAAATGGATCTCTCATAAATTACTGGCAGGAATATGAAACAGTACAGCCAGTCTGGAAGTTTGGTTGTTTCTTGTAAAATTAAACATACACTTAAACCACATGCTCCAACAATCACACTCTGGGACTTTTTTCTGGAGAAGTGAAAATTTGTATTCACATAACGTTTCTAGATAATGTTCACTTTAATTATTATAGACCAAGACTGGAACAATCCAACCCAAATGTCCTTCAGGGAATGAAGGATAAACACACTGGAAATCCATGCCATGGGTATTATTCAGCAATAAAAGGGAACATACTATTGTTACAAATGTAGCAACATGAATGAATAGAGTTGAATTAAAAAGAAAAAGGCCAACACCCAAACATTACTCACTATGTGATTCCATCTGTTTAATATTCTTGAAGTGATAAAACTTATAGGAATGGAGAACAGATAAGTGGTTACCAGGTAGTGAAGGAGCAGGAGGAGGAACTATGTTTACCTCCAGGGAGCTCCTTCACGATGAGAGAGAAATACTGTAGACAAATCATCGAGAAGATCATATAAACATGAACATGTAACAAAGTTTCATAAACTATATTCATACATATGAAAAAAGAGAGCAGGCACATATGAAAAACTCTGAAATATATAAGGTCTGTAGTCTGGTAACTGTATTATGCCAATGTTAATTTCATGGTTTTGAAAATATGTTACAGTTATGTAAGATGTTGCCATTAGGGAAAGCTCACCAATAGGTATAGGGACCTTTCTATATTGTTTTTATAAGTTCTCGGTTGCTAATAATTATTTTAAAAATGGATTTAAAAAAAAATCTTTCAAAATTTCACCTGTTTTTAATAAGGCATGCGTGTTGGGCCATATAAAAAATTCAACTATGTAAAACAAATTATCTGACCAATAGTTCTGTCCCTACATTAAAGTTCTGTCCCTACATAAAATGTCCTGATTATTTTTCCCTCAGTAAAATTGCCTACTGTAAAACTCAGAGGTGACAGGTATTGATTTTGTGTGGTTCGTGTGTGTGTGAGTGTGTGTGGCATGTGTGTGTGTGTGTGTGTGTGTGTGTGAGAGAGAGAGAGAGAGAGAGAGAGAGAGAGAGAGAGAGAGGAAGATTAGGCCTCATAGAAAATGAAGATTATTTTCAACCTTAAGTTTAGAAAGAAGATTTTATCTAAATGTACTTTCTAAGAAAAATGGAACTTAACATGGAAGTTGGTTAGATTACAGTTTTGTGGATGGCACTTTACAAGTTATGAGGGAATTATTACTAATGTTTTTCTGGGTATGAATTCATAAGGGAAATAAAACAAAGTGGAAGGATTAAGCACTTAAATGATTTAAAAACAGTGTCAAATGAGTGTTTTTGGTTGTAGCAAATGGTGGAATTACCCGTGAAGTTCTATGAAAAATCTTCAACTTTGTTCAGATGACTGGAAGGTATAAAAACACAATGTTACAAGAAGTAAAAATGTTAGGTCATGCTTAGGATACAGCATAAAACTGAACTGGCTTCTGAAGTAACTTCTAGAAAGTCACCTCTCTATTTACCAAGTTGAGTGATCACATTTTCTTTCTTTCTTTTTTTTTTTTTTTATTGGTTGTTCAAAATATTACACAGCTCATGACATATCATCTTCCATACATTTGATTCAAGTGGGTTATGAACTCCCATTTTTTACCCCAAATACAAGTTGCAGAATCACATCGGTTACACATCCACATTTTTACATAATACCATATTAGTGACATTTTCTTTATGTAGAGCTATGGATGATTGGTTTAGTAGTAAAAAAAATACATAATTTTCTTTAAATAATGTTTGAATAATCCAAATCATGACAATTATAGTCACAACTGTTTCTCATTTTGTATGGTCTTATCCCAAGCTATCCACTGTGGTTTGTGCAATGTCACTACTTTTCTTTGGAGGTTTTGTTTCCAACCACTTGAAAATCTTCACCTGAATGTTCTAGAGGTCTTATATACTTCAATACAGTATACCAACAGAGTTCATGATTTGTTCATGTAAACTTGTTTCTTCTTCTAGAATCTCAGTCTTGGTGAACAAATGTGGCTGTCCCTCAACTGCAAGCTGAAATATTTCTGAACTCTTTTGCCCAGAACTGCATTCTGTCATCACATTCTGCTGTCTCTCTATTACAAATGTTTTCTACTGGCCATTGTAACAACCATATCCATCTGAGCACGTAAACCTTCTTGTATTAAAACCTTTATCATGTATTTTTTTAATATTAGATAAGTTTTCTGTGGCTACCATAACAAATTACAACAATTTTTTTGTGAATTAAAACTACACTATACTAAAATTGAGATCTTAGCTAGGCCACGTTACTTCCTGGAGACTCTAGGAGGGAATCTAATTTCCACTTATTTGGGTTGTTGGTACCCCATTCAGTTTCCTGTATTTGTCAATCCAAGGTCCTCATGTTCTCACTATCTGTTGGCCAGGGGCTTTCTTTCAGTGCTGAGAGGCTGCCCACATCCTCTGGTTTGTGCTCCCTTCCTCTTCTGAGCCAGCAATGGTTGGTTGAATACTTTGCACCTTGCATCTTTCTGATGCTTCTTCCATAGTTAGATCTCCCTTTGACACAGCTGAGAAAGACTTTTAACGACTCATGTAATTAGATTGGAGTAATCTAGAATAATCTATCTCAGAATTCTTAACCTTAATTACCTCTGCAAAGTATGTGTATCTTTTCTACATAAGGTAGCATATTCACAGGTTCAGGGGATTCAGACATAGGCATCTCTGGGGGCCATCACGCTGCTTTTCAGAAGCATGTTTGAGTTTTAGGAAAGCCAATGAGTAAACTTGTTATTCTCCTTCCAATTCAGGAACCAACTGGAAGAAAGAATACAAAAGACAAACTCAAGTGCATAGAAACATCAGCTTTATTACTGATAAAACTGACTGAGTAATATAACTTTTGGTGCATGGCAAATGGTCTTTTTTAACACTTCACTCCTGAATGAGATGCTTCCCTCCCCCAGTCACTGGCCAGTAAAAGCAGACAAAGAATCTTCTGTGATTTACCTGTAGTGGAGGAGTGTTTGACTGTGCATGCTCCGTTCTTTCCCTGAATTGATCTTCCTGTGGGCTTCTCTCCCTGTTCTGGAGAGGAGTATGAGATGGTTAGGATGAAAGTACAGTGGAAGTTCTCCATGGAAACGTGAAACAGGAAAAAATCCTACATCATAGTCAACCAGCTGCATCTTTCAGAGTCCAGCTCCATCTCTATTCTGGTCTCATTTCCTGCCACTGCTCTTCTTGTACTCTGCTGAACAAAGCAATGTATCCTCCCCTGCTTCACTATTTGCCATCTCCTCTACCTGAATGACCATTCCAGTCATCGTGTGATAACCTCTTACTCATCCTTTAAGAACAAATTCATATGTTTTCTCCTCTGGAGAAAGCTCCAGACTCCCTTCTCCCTTGGTCATACTTTCTCATACTATATCTACAGTTCTCATGTGGTATTTGCATTCGGAGCATAATGGGATCTCATTAAATGTCTTTGTACAAATTTCATGTTCCGAGTGAAATTCATGAATGAATTCCTTGTTACAGCCTTCCACTTGGCTGGAAGTGTTGTCTTAGCTGCTTTTCTTGCCTCAACAACTTCATACTTGATAGATAGAATGTTCTCTATAAATATTTTCTGAAAAAAATATGTAAATTAATTTAAATAATTCTGTAAAAAACAGATTATATCATTGTAGATATTTATATGACTATATTCTTTGGTTTATTAGTTCTAATTATTTAAGGAGAGTTTTGCTCTAGTAGTCTAGTTTCAGGAAATTTCTGTGATCTGACTACCAAACACCCTTTCCTAGCTCTTTGTTTGTTTTGTTTTTATTTTAAAATGAGTATAACTACATTCCTAATACTCTGCTAACATTATGTCACATTTGCTGTGTTACATATTGGTTTAATTTCTTTCTGTATAATTAAGCTATAAGCCCCCACCCTCCCAAAAATAGCAATATTGCTTTACTTAATAGTTCACACAGTGCCTACCACAGAATGGCCATTGAATGAATAAATGTTCAGTGAATGAATGAAATAATGAGAGAGTGGAATGAGACAAAAAGTAGCATTTTGTAAGTAGAGAAAACTGGGTTAAAATAATAATTCTCTAAGTTAACTATTTAGTCCCCAGGAAATCATTTGATGTCTAGTGTATATCCATCTTTCTTGGCTGGTGGAATATTGACAATTGTGTATGCAAAATACCTGGCACTAAATATTCAAAAAACATTGGCTGTAATTATATCACTTATTTTTACAATTAAAGGCTTTATGTAAAAGTTGTTAATGGAGATCTGTTACCACTATGTTTTTGTGTACCTACTAACTAGGAATGGAGCAAAATTCTAAGGTGAATATGCCATTGCTATTAGTGGAGTCAAATATCTTTGATGAAAGTATCCATAATATCCATCAAACTTACTATGAATGTCATGAGAAGAATTTAAACATTCTTAAAAAAAACACTTAAAGTCATTCAGAAAACTTTCCAAGGTTAGTGCCTCTTATACAACCCCAGAAGGCAAGCCAGGATGGTGGTTATAAGACACCTGTGGCCTTTGCAAGGCCAAGATGCCTTTGCATGCATATAACATAAGCTGAATAATTTTAAAAATAAGCCCAACCGACTTTACATTGCTTTTGCATCTGTACCCACACTAGATTTTACAATAATTTGAATTATAGTTTTAAGTAGATGATGATATGGACTTTTTATCTTCAATTATCTTGATTATTTCAAAAATAATAATTATTTTGTATCTGATATATTACGGGTTTCAAGGAAATTTTGAATCTATTGTGTTTATAAGGTAGGCAACCATGTACTATGCACTGAGGGTACATTGTCTGGATTAACCTTGTACCACCTTATAAAATAAGGTTTGTTTTCACTCTTTGCTGTTGAGGAAGCTGAGGCCTAAAACAATCTTGGCTCTCCCATGACTGTATGAATAAAAACCTGGTTGCTGTGTGGTATAAAGAAAGAATATGAATTTTTAAAAGTTTGGTTCAGTTCTCAGATGTGCAACTGGCTATGTATCCCTGCAAATCTTATATAATATTTAGTTTTCTTATCTGTGAAATGGAATGATTAATCTTACACAATTTTCAACATTTTAATGAAAGTCTTATATGTGGTGACTTAGAATATATGGATTTCAGAACTTTTAAATAGCAGGAGATTGAAGCATGGATCTGTTATGGATCTCAAGGGCCTCTTAGTATACTTTCCTATTTTTCATGTGAAAAAAAATGATGTAATGTGTAACTGAAAGATCACTCTGAAAGCTAAGAAGATGACTTGTTAAAAGGGACCCAAGGGGGAAACAACGAGATGAGTTTAAAAGGTACTTGTTAGGGTTCTGATCTGAAATGTTCCCTAAAGTTTCATGTATTCAAAGGTAAGGCTTTTAGGCAATGATTGGATCATGAGAACTTTGATCTCATAAGTGGGTTAGTCCATCTGATGGATTAATCCATTGATAGCAAAATGAACTATTGGGAATTGGAACCCAGTTGGAGGAAGGAGGTTGCTAGGGCCAGGCCTGGCAAAGATTTATCTTCCTCTCAGCCTCTTCCTGCTCTTCCTCTCCTTCCTGCCGCTGTGAGTCGAGCAGCTTTCCTCTGCCATGGCTTCCTCTGTGATGTCACACCTCACCTCAGGCTCAAAGCAACGAAACCCACTGACCATGAACTAAAAACTTTAAAACTGAGCCAAAATAAACTCCTCTCAGTTATTCTTGTCAGGTATTTTGGTCACAGCAATAAAAAGCTGACTAACAAAGTGTTTGTCACCAAGATAAAGTGATAAAGGTAAGGGAATAGGAAAGCTCGAAGAAAAGTTGCAAGTCCAGAAGGTGATCAGGCCAGATATTTCTGAGGAAGACTCAACATTGGAGAAGGGACTGAGTAAAATGAGGGAGGGAAAGGACATCACTTTGTTGGATTAGGCAGTTGCAGTGGGGATGAAGGTAAGTAGAGACACGAAGGGCACAGAGGTGAAATATTTGCCAATAGAGTCTATGTAGAAAGAAAGAAACCTTAAGGCTTCAGTAAGTACAAAAATATTAGTTCCATGACATAATAGAAATCCAGTAAAGAAGATGTTTGAAAGAATGGATAAAATTTTTAAAATCTGATTTAAAAATGAGCAAAGAACTTGAATAGATGTTTTCCCAAAGAAGATATACAAATAGTGAACAAGAAAAGGTGTTCCACATCACTATTTATTAGGGAAATGCAAATTAAACACACTGAAATATCACTTCACATGCTTTAAGATGACTATTACCTAAAGATAAGAGAGAACAAATTTTGGCAAGAATGCAGAGAAAAGGGATCCCTATTACACTGTTGATGGGGACTGGTACAACCATTGTGAAAAGGATATGAAAGTTTTTTAAAAATTAAAAATAGAAGTACCATATGATCCAGCAATCTAGTACTGGGTATATATCTGAAGGAAGCAAAGTAAGCATCTCAGAGAGGCTTCTGCACTCTTAAGTTCACTGCGGCACTGTCCACAACAGCCAAGATATGGAAACAACTCAAGTATCCATCACAGGTGAAAGAATAATGAACATACAATTTATGCATAAATTTGAGAAAAGAATTTATAATTTTGAAATATAGAAAACAAGACTGATTGATCCATACTTGTAGTTCTGCCAATTAAAAAGAGATAAATTAGATAAAGCAAGAACAATTTTATAAACTAGAAATTGAGAATTTGTATGACACACTACAGTGATTTATGCAATAAGTCTGATTGCTTTTCTATCATAATTTTAGTATGCATAATTACATGTTTAATTATTTCACTTCATTTTCTCTTTACTTTTCATATCTCTGTGATATAATTCAGAGATCAATTGCATACTCTTCCTAACAGTTTGCCATGCAAACTGTTAATTAATTAACCAACCCATTAATTTCATGGGAGGAAATGTAACACAGGCATTTATTTGGTATCTTATATAAATGAAATTGATCACTTTGATTGATTTTTAAATTTAATTTGATGATCTACAACTGAGATGTTAAAATATTTAGGAACCCTAAATTTTACCCCAGTCAATTCTCTGGGCAAATGTCATTGCTTGTTGCTAGGTTTGAAGCAATTGAACCAGGTTGTCCAGTGGCAGATTAGGTAATGGGCTATTCAGGTAGGTTTGCATTACCCAGTCTTTATTTAAATAGGAAAGAAAATGATCATGTATTTGTGTCCCTTAAAAGCCTGAGGGAGATGGCTGAGGATACAGCTTAGTTGGCAGAGTGCTTGCCTCTCATGCAGAAGGCCATGGGTTCAGTCCCTAGCACTACACACAGACACACACACACACACACACACACACAAATACCTGAGAGACAGATTATAGTCAGAGTATCACTTCTTAAGATACTTATGTGAAAAAATCTGGAGTGATCTCTGAGAGGACAGTACTGAAATGATTCCATATCAACCTCATTAGACCATTCAATGATATTTTTTCTATTGTAAGCACATTGCACTTTTTTTTTTACTCACAATAACATTGAGAAAAAAGAATAATTATCTTCTCTTGCATTTTAACAAAAGATTTTATGATGACAAAATAGTTTACTCAAAATAGCAGTGGAGAGGTCTTTTATAATTCTATTGTTGCTTTCAGAGCAGATGTCATGTCACATGCAAAATGCCAAGACCACAGAAAAATATTTTTAGCTGGGTAAAAATATGTGACATTTAAGAAAGAAGTGGTAGTGCCTTGATTCATTTGTTAATTAAGCACTTTAACATTTTCTATACACAATTATTTGAAGGTTATTGAATGTAAGAAAGATACAGTCCTTGCCCCCCAGGGGATTTATATTTTTAGATGATTAAGATAAACTGCTCTTTCTCATTTATAATATGTGGGAGGAAAAAAGAAAAAGGCAATGATAAATCAAATGTATTCTTGGCCTAATCACGAAGAGGATCCAATACTGGTTTTAACATGACAGAGATGATAACTTGGGCTAGGCATGAAGAGAAAGAATACCTTAAATAAACAGAATAGATTGGTATAACTAGAGGCTGGCAATAGGAGAGAAAAATTGTAGGATGTGAGAGGAACTTAGATAAATTTTGGAAGACATTAGGCAGGGGTTTGGAGGAGATGAAGGAAAGAAATTATGTTAACTAACTGGCAAATTCTTTTAGCTACATTTAAGATGAAAAAGTAAGTTGAGATAGAAATAGATGAC
Organism: Marmota marmota marmota; assembly: GCF_001458135.2. NCBI lineage: Eukaryota > Metazoa > Chordata > Mammalia > Rodentia > Sciuridae > Marmota > Marmota marmota. Next base: position 5,948,554 of record NW_025999943.1, read on the forward strand.
ATTTTGAGTGCCTAAGCTCTGAACAAGGACAATAAAGGCAAGTATTTTAAAATTTAGAAGGCTTGGAAAATCTGTTCACATATGGACATCAAAATTATTGATAGTGAGACTAGTATAGATATTGGGTACTGTTTAAGATAGGATCTTGGCAATTTCTAAACTACAAATAGTGTCATTTAAGTGTTGCAAATTGTTTTCTGTCTTCTAAAATAGAGACTTAAATTTAACTATAGAACAGATTTTCCCATCATTCTGTAAAAAACATATATATTAGACTATGCATATGTACAAATAACCACCTGTGTTCTTAGGGAAAATCTGGATGTAAGGAATTAAATCAAACATAAATACTACAAACAGAATGACTCGTTGTTCAGCTTAGCGTTGAAAATTGAATTGTTGTTAGGAATTAAAAGTCTCTGCAAGTTTTATTTCTGATGGAGGTATGTTTCTTTTCCTAAGAGTGGGTCTAGATTGATTTTTACATGAATTTTTATGTCTTGCTCTTAGGAAGAACACATGTGTACTCTTATCTAAACAGCTGCCTGGAGACCCTGGAATCTGAAAAAGAAAAAAAAAAGGGTCTAAAAATCCAATGATGTTCCCTTCATCTTATGACCATATGTAGCAGGAGATAGACTGAGATTTTTGCAACCCATTCTGGACAGAGCTAGGAAGGTCTCAAATATAAAGACAAGTAAGACAAATAACCTGGCATTTGGTGAATGTACAGATACTAAATAACTATATGCTAATGCACTTATAGAGGAATCAAAACCCTGATCATAGAAGCTTTTGTAACTGTGATGGAAAAAATAATGGCTCCCAAAAATGTCTAAGCTTCAATCTTCAGATCCTGCAAATATGTTATGTTATCAGATGTTGTGGTTTGAATACTAGGTGTCCCCTGAAGCTTCTATTTTAATGCCGGAATATTCAGATGTGAAATAATTATGAGAGCTTTAACCTAATCAATTCATCTTATTTGGAATGGACTGACTAGGTGGGATATGGCTGGAGGACATTGGTCACTAAGGGCATGTTCTGAACGAATCCATCTTCCCTTCAGCTTTCCCCCTTGATCTCTGTTTCTCAGCAGGCCAGACATAGCAGGCCACTTTCCTCCAATATGCCCTCCCACCATGAGGTTCTGCCTCATGTCAGGCTCACAGAGATGGAGTCAGCCAACCATGGATTGACACTCTGAAACCATCAGCCAAAGTAAGCTTTTCCACCTCCACGTTGTTCTTATTAGGTTCTTATTATGGTCATGGCAATTTAACTATAGAACAGATTTTCCCAAAAGCTGACTAACACTCATGGCAAGGGGGAATTAAGATTGCAGAGAGAATGAAGGATGTTAGTCAAATGACCTTAAAATAAAGAGATTATCCTGGATTACTAAGTAGATCCAATGAAATCACAAAGGCCCTTTAAATGCAGAAAAGGAAAGCAGAAGAGCCTGGAAGGGGGATATGATGGCGGAAGAGAGAATGATGTGATTGAGTGAGACTCAATCAGCCATTGCTATCTTTGAAGAGAAGGAGGGGCCTCTGGCAAGAATTTGGGCAGCCACCAGAAGCTAAAAATAGCAAGGAGATGCATTCTTTGCTAGAGTCTTCAGAAGATATGTAGCCCTGCCAACACCTTCCTTTTAGCCATTGAGAATTATTTTGGATTCCTGACCTCCAGAACTGTAACATAATACTTTTGTGTTGTTTTAACCCATTAAGTTTGTGGTACTTTTTTTATGACAGCAATAGGAAACTAATAAATTCTCAATTGCCATAAATATACCAGAGGTCAGTTATCCTGGAAGAAAAAACATTTAAGGAATAGACCTGAGACTATAATTTTCCCTTCTTCCTGGCCATCAGAGGTCTTGCCTTGGATTCCATGCATTGAGATAAGCTGAATACACTGTGATGGACAGTGGGTCAGTCCTTGCCTCAGAGAATTGAACCCAAAATGAAGCATGGAGGTGACCTGGAGAAACAGCCCTAAAGCCATGGTCTCTGCCTTGTAAAGTTCCTTTCTTTATTGTGGAGTCTTCAATGGAGCTTCATTGACCATAACCAGTTAAGTCTTTGCTGTGCAGTGAGAAATTGGGTATGCACAGTAAAGGGAAAGAATGTATTTTGTCCCTTCACTTAGAAATAGAATGGTCAGGGAAGTGGCTCAACAGCAGCAGACATGTCAATCAAAGTACTGACACCACAAGAAGACTGTCACAGGGGCTGAGTAGAAGATAGTGAGAATGAGGATGAGACCTGTTGAGATTTCCCAGATGCTTTTTGATGTGTGCAGAAAGAGTTGAGGATAATAGAGGATAGAGCTCATCTAGGTATCTGCCTCAAGTTATCATAATTTGTGTTCTAACAATAAATACAAAATTCCTGACTCACAATAAGGACTAATTTATAAAAGAAAAAAGTGAAGTAAATTTACCTCAATAATAAATTGATAAAGTGGACCAGAAATAGAAAAAAACAGAATTGAGAAACACACAAAGAAATCAGCCCAAGTGATACAGCCACAAATCAACAATCTGAACATAAATAAATTTTTAACTGCCAGTCATATCAAAGACTATAACTGATAGTAGCTACTCTTTGAATGTGGAGAGAAAGGTTCATACTCACAGGTACATATGGAGCTTGTCATGTGGGAGACATGACATTAATAGTCATTGATAACTTAAATAAACATCATTGGGACAAGATTTTTCCATGTGAAAAAAATATAAATTAAACACTACTTCACACAATATTAAAAAAATTGGTTCCAAGTGAATTTAACATGTGAATGTAAAAAGCTACACTTTCAATATTTTAGAAGAAAATATAGAATAATATCAATATGATATCAAGTCTCAAAAGCATGGAGATTAAAGGAAAAAATTGATAACTTTGACAACCTTGAAATAGAAATATTTTAAGCAGTAAAATAAAATACTAGAAAAGTGGAAAAGTTTAATTTATATAACTAAAAACTTGAATGGTCCAAATGTAAACACACACACAAAATGGATTTTCAAAATTCTAAGTTATCAAGTCAATGTAAATAAACAAAAGTAATATAAATCATATGAATAATACAAACTCACAAATTGAAAATAATTTTAAATATGCCAATATCAAATGTCATTAAGAATATTTGGAATTGGTAATTCTCAAAAACCACTGCTTTTGCAACTTGGATGGAAGCAGAGATCATTATGTTAAGTGAAAAAATACAAACAAATATCAAATGTTCTCACTGTAGAAGTCAACCTTGTAGAAGAATAAAATGGAACATTGGTTACTAGAGACAGGGAAGGGCAGAGGGAGGAAGAATAGATAGAAATTCAATAAGAGGCATCTAGAACACAGGCGGGGTAGAGGAACTGCCCTTGGTTCTTATAAAGCACAGTAGGATAACTCTCGGGCAAAACCACCTATGGTATATTTTAAAATGGCTAGAAAAGAAGCATATGAAATTCCCAACTAAACAATGGTTAACTGTTGATGAGATGGAAATGTGTATTACACTATTTTTATTAATATATTCTATACATGTATTAAATTACAGTAATATACCTTATAAAGTCTTTACAGTATTTACTTACAAGGAACTATAGTAATATACATTATATAGTAAGATATCTTATAAAGACATACAAATTTAAAAATAAATAAAAGTTGTTTCTTGAAGTGGAAATTATTACAATTACTGTGGAAAGGGAAATTTGAAAATATTTAATAAAAATTAAGGTATGTATATATTTAAATATATATAAAAATTCCTGATTCCCTTGATTCTACTTTTAGGAATAGTAAACTTCTGCTCTCTCCTGCCAAGTGAAAATCACTCTAACACTTTCAAAGCAGACATCTACAAATAATTTTTATAATAGTACTTAATCACAAAATTATGTTACCTGAATGTCCATCAGTAGAAAGATAATCTGTGTCTTATAGTATAAATGTAATATCACAAGAAGAGAATGAATGAACTTCAGTCATATCTATCAAATCCATATTCTTAAAAAGTCAGGTCACAGTAATGTAGATTACAGTATGAATAATATAAAAAGTTATAAATACATAAAATTATAAAACTTGAAGAACTATCATAATATTGCTTTTGTTTATGCAACTACTTAGAAACACAAAAACATACAGTAAATATTTCTAAATAAGATTTTTTAAAACTAAGTTGTGAATTTGCAAGTATTTATTATAGTTTCTTCTATATTAATATTACTAGTATTTCATAATCTCAAAATTCAGTAGAAAAAGCAAAATAAAGATCACTTGCCTTTGGTTCATCAAGTAGAATATTTAGATACATGATGTACAATATGGGTTACTTTGTATACATGAGATCCAAAAGATGATCTTGGAGAAGACCATCCTTACAAGCAGGATAGCACAGAGTCAATTATTTATACGATTAAGAACATTAGGAAGGTACATAGTGAAATGTCAATCACATGACAAGTGTTCCACTCAAATGGATATGGGTTTTGAAGAGATTTTAAAGAAACTCGAGCTCATTTAGATTATCATTTTATAAATGAGTAGATGTAATCTATAAATCAGTACTGAGAAAGCATTTATTCAGTGAGATTGAATTCTATTATAGTTTTATGCTTCAAGGGCTATGAAAAAAAGCTTTTATTTTGGTTTCTATGTTTCAGTCCATTAAAAAAATTCAAGTCTTTGCTACAATTTTTTATTGACAGAATATCAGAGGACTAATTCAGATGGAGCAATATATTAAAGTGCAATCATGAAATCTGTATGAATTAATTTTTTATGCTTTCTTAAAAAGAGTTATTTATAAAAGTACACATTTCTTTGTATTTTATATTATGATTTTCCAATAAGAAGAAAAGTTTCTTTTAGAACAACCATCTGAATAATAATTGAAAAGTTCTAGGGAACTAAATCATACTACCTGACCACTTGTCGATGTTTAATACATCACTAACATGGGGCTGGAGCTGTGGCTCAGCGGTAGAGCGCTTGCCTAGCCCGCGTGAGGCACTGGGTTTGATCCTCAGAACCACATAAAATAAATAAATAAAACAAACGTTAAAAAAAAATAACTTATGAGTCAGCAAAAAACCATCATGATAAAAATTACTCACAAAAATTTAAATATTGTTTTTCAATGTTGTCTGTTCTCTAATAGTTTTAATCTTATTTTAAACTTTGGATGAGCTAGAAATTTTAAATTAAATTTTGTATGTAGAACGTGTAACATAATGGGATGACATTCATGTTCCATATTAGTCAACAAATTAAAGAAATTTTAGTGATTAGGAAGGAATGCAGATGTTTATGAAATGGAATCTATCAATTAATAAGTATGTAATGGGTGTCTACTAGCATCCTATTTAAAAAAAAATGGTAAAAGAGTTTATCTCTAATTATATCAACTGGTGAGAGTTGAGTGTGCTATGACCACATTGTAACACCTGGAGATTTCTGAAACAAGGCATCCATTAATCAACTACATGTCTGATTTATGAAAATAAAAATTTGAAGATGTCTCCTCTCCTTTATCATTTCTATTGCACTTACACACTTAAAGGGCTATTGGATATAAGTTAACAATTGCAGCCACTTATGAAGACAAGAACCGTCCTAGCCGTTAGGGGAGAAGAAAGGGGATGGAGGACCCTTGAGAGTGCCATGTCAGAGAACAGGGAAGAACCAAAAACTGGCAGGAAGCTTCCACCGAAATCCACAAAGGAAGGGCTTCTGTAAGCACTGGAGGGAGAAATGTTTATTGTGGAATGAACTTCATACTTACAGTTTCCACCTAAAATACTCCATAACAAAGGGATTCTTCCTGAGTCAACATTAGAAAACCTTCAGGATTCACCCGAAGAACTGAAGATAACTATTGGTGGCCAGTCCTGACTCCACGAGGCATCATCGTCTCCTCCTCCTGCATGGTGCACCTCCAGGTCCCTTCCGGGAAACTCATCACTCTCTGAAAGACAAGATGTTATCATTGGCAGCACTATCTATGACCCAAAGTACAACTCAGAGGAAAGCCAAAGCAGACCGGCCACTCCTTCAGTACAGCAGAAATACTGTGTGGTGCTCTTGTCACCAACAGAGACTGAGAGACCTCGATGGCTGAAAATCAAGGACACGGCAAGGCACAGACAACTCTCCTCTCATACTCTACAGGTCTCACATATGGAAAAAAGGACCGAGTGTAATGAGCAAATAGAGTGAATTGATACTATAGTTTGCTCTACTTGAATCAGAGCTCACTCACTTAAAAAAACAAGTAAAATATTACAGAGTTTAAACCCCACCCCACACCTCATTGTCTTTGTTAATGTTATAAATTGGTTTCTACCTGTGCATGTGAAAACTCTTCTTTTTCTCTTTATATGTGTTTTAATTACATATCTGAATCAGTACTTGAAACAACTATCTGCAATAAGAAATGTGTTCTTCAAAAAATTGTTCAAAAAAAGCATGAAAAGCAAGAGAGAAACAATGAGAAAAAATAGCACCGGCACATTGGTAGGTGTGTAATTAAAAATGTGTCCATTATAGGGGTCTGCTACAATATTCATACTTCAGACTTTCTCTCTCTACAAATTATTTCAGAACCCCCAAACTGAAAGAGAGAATAAAAGTAAGGGATATCAAATGTCATTTTTTTATACCAGGGATTGAACCCAGGGTTGCTTAGCCACTGAGCCACATCCTCAGACCTCCCAACTTTTTATTTTTAATTTTGAGACAGGATCTCATTAAGTTGCTTAGGGTCTTGCTAAGTTCTGAGACTGGCTATGAACTTACAATCTTCCTGCCTCAGCCTCCCCAGCCTCCATTTAAAGAAGGAGGGAGACTAAAGAAACCTTTAAAGTTTTAAGGTTTTGAAAAGACAAAATATTTAGACACAGGCTTGAAATATAGTTATATTATTCTTTAAAAATGACCAAACTATGGTAAATACAAAGGTTAACTTCTAGATAACAATGTGAACATAGTGGCAGCACAAGAGACAATTCTAGTGAATTGAAAATTGTTCAGAAAGTTCTAATCTTATGCTATAGTATTATTCAGTTCAGTTGAGGCCCAAGCTTCAGGGCCACTTGGATCAACTTGAACCCAAAGTGACTGAAAACTAGAGAGAAAAGAAAAAAAAAATCACTCTCTAGGAAAAATATCTATTCTGCAAAGAACTAATACCAATAGGAATAAGATCCCAGTGTAAGTAGTTACTTAGTGAATCCCTTTTTATCACCAGCATAGAGATCACAGATCTAAATACATTATGATTGTTTTAGTAAACTTTTGGTTGCTGTGACAAAATACCTGACAAGAACAACTGAAAGGAGGAAAAATTTATTCTGGGCTCAAGGTTTCAGAGGTTTCAGTCTATGATCATCCAACTCCATTGCTCTGGGCTTGAAATGAGGCAGAACATCAAGGCACAATGGATGTCAGAGGAAAGCTGCTCAGCTCAGCGAAGACAGGAAGCAGAGAGGGGCAGGGGAGGAAGGAACCAGGGGGTACAAAATGTCATTCCTAATGTTATGAATTTAGAAAAGTTACAATCTCTGTGGCTATTAAAAACAAAAACAGGGGCTGGGGTTGTGGCTCAGTAGTAGAGTGCTTGCCTTGCATCTGTGAGGCACTGGGTTCGATCCTCAGCACCACATAAAAATAAATAAATAAACAAAATAAAGATATTGTGTCCATCTACAACTAAAAAAAAAAAAAAAATGGCAGGCACAGTGGTGCACATCTGTAATCCCTGCAACTCAGGAGGCTGAGGCAGAAGGATTCCAAGTTCAGGCCAGCCTAGGCAAATTAGCCTGATCTTATCTCAAATTATAATTAAAAAAAAAAAAAAAATGGCCTGGGGATGTAACCAGAGGCAGATGCTCCTGGGTTCAATTTTCAGTACTACATAAAACAAACAAAAATCAACTGACAGAATGTTTTTATTAGAAGGTGTCTCCAGAGAGCAAGAAATCAATTCTAACACTAAATTCTAGTTCTTCCTTCAATCCTTTAAAAGGGATGGTTAGAACAAATGGGTGTGTGGGGGGGAGATAGACCAAATATTTTCTACTTGATTGTTGATAAGAAATAAAATAGATTCCATTCACTGAAGAGTAACAGGAAAATTTGCATGAAGATAATTTGCTCTTTGTTGAGTCTGTCTTTTTCAATAAAGACAGCTGGGGGATATATAACAGGGATAATTTTTTTTTTGTATTCAAGTCATATAACATATGTGACCACCTACTCTTCCTTTACATCTTCATTTCTACCTGTTAAGTATAATAAAATCACATCAAAACAAAGTCTTCAATTTTAGGGCATTTAGACAAATATGTACCTAAATGTAAGCATTAATTTTGTTCAAAGAATTATTCATCCAAATCATGATTTGAAAAAAATTACTAGATGCATTGACACACATTTCATAACATGATATAGTTTTCACTATTTGGCTGTTGTCAGAGCATATGTATTTAGATTATTTTATAAAGGAAACTATAGTTTTTTTTAACTACTGTGGTAAATAAAGTAGATCAATAACGTTCAATTTTAATCAATATGAAATTTGTTCAATGTACTAAAAATGTAATGATAATCTAGCAAAATTAAGCAGCCTGGATTTGGTACTGGGTTTAATACCTGAGTCGAGATGAGGCCAAAAGTTTTGCTGGTATCCAAGCCAATACTGTGTGCCTGAAATACCAATATAACCACAGTCACTAAGGTGTTAAGTGCTTGCAAGGGTTTGAATCCGCAAAGGTTAGTAAATAAATAAATAAAGCAGCCCTTCTGCTCATTAGGAAGCCATCCAAAGCCCGGAAGAGAGAATCAAGTTTGTAATTTATGAGGCAACCACTTAAAAAAAAAAAGGCAAAGTTAAAACAGTAGTTCATGCAGCTTTTCCCTGTGTTCCTCTTTCTGTAAAGATAAATTCCTGCAGAACTATTTGGAATCATTACTAGTAAATTCTATTATATTGCCAGATGTAGAAAAAAGAAAGTTTAACTCAGACATGAGAGGGGGGGGAAATGGTTATGGTAAATTGTTATTCCTAATTAATTAAAATGATTTATATGGCACACTGTGTAAATGAAAAATGCAACGTTTAAAAAAAAAAGTTCCAGTAGTAAAACAGATTCATTTTCAAGAAAAATACAATAAAGAACAAATAAGAATACGACCCCCATCAGCAAGTTCTTCAATTGAGCCCGTGTTTAGTATTCATTACTGCCAACAGCACTGACCACTGCATAGAGATTTACCAGAGAATTGTTGACCAGAATAATTAAATTCTACAACACAATTTTTAAATTAAACATCATGCCATTGACCACAGGACAATTGAGAAGACGCAATCCATTTTGCTTTTAATTCTCAAAAGCAAGAGTTGGTTTTATGCTTTCAAAATTCCCCATGAAAATAACTTTTTATCCTGTTCTCATTGTCTCTTTTTCTCCTGGTTCTCTCTCTTCACCTCCCCTCCTGCTCTCTCCAATTGTGACCCACTCTGGTCTCCTGGCATTGTTCTGACATTTGCCTGGCAGAATATAAAACAACAAACATGTTCAATTTGAGTGGTTTCCTGCAATGTTATTCTATCAAACTGGCAATTTCCGAAAGGATTTAGAAAGGCGCATACAATTCCTCAGACACCGGGCGGTCCAACAGTGACTGCCAAAGCGTCTATGCTTTTAGCAGGCCCTCATATCTGAGCATAGAAAAACATCCTTTTTTCTCAACTTTTATTTTTTATGCCTAATACCAAGCAGACTTCAGAGACTTTCTAAGTGGACAGAGAACACTATATTTAGCACCTCAAAATTTGAAAGAGCTTAGGATATTTTGGTATATGTGGTTCATGGAGATACAGTTTTTTTCTCCAGCAGTCACATAAGGTAATGAAATGTTAATCAAGATGTTTAAATTGCAGCTAGCGGATTAATGGACTCACATAAGGACCAGATGCAAAATTCATTAAAATGGGCTATATTTATTTCCCATATAGTTATTTCCTGCCCCCTGCCCCCACCCCCCCAACATTTGACATTTCCAAGATGGCGGCAGCTTTGGAAATTTTATGATTTGATTGTGGTTTGGCTAAAATCCAAATTATAGAGTCTGAATTTGATCAAATTAGACATCTAATGCCTCAGGCAGGAACAGTGCATGCCAATGTCAACGGTGGCAAGATGTACTATAGCACTAACTTGAGACAGAAGACTACAAACCCTCATAGTTCATGATACTTCGCTTCATGTCCACAAAGCATCTAGGCCTTAAACCATAATAGATTAATGTGGCCTGTTATGTATTATTATTTCAGCTGTTGGAGGGCTAAACTCTTCTGATCTAGCAGCATGGGCTTCTTGGGGTCTACTGGATGTGTATAGCAGCCAAATCCTTTACTTTCACTCCTTTGCAGAAGCAGCAGGCTCGAGGAATAGTTGTGGCATGCCTGGGTAACTCCTCTCATATTCTACTGCAGTTGTTGCATTCATTGTTTCATTTCATGTCAAATTCTGGCACTGGGTTAAAAGGCGTTCCAGTGTACATTTTGCTTTAAAACCAGAGAGATGAGCTTATGGATTCCAACTCAGGATATCTGAATAAACAAGTCCTTACATTTTTGTCTTTGATAAAACCCTTTCTCATTTTATTTCCCTTACACATACAGTCTCATATCCTGAAATCCAGCAAGCAAAAGAGACTTCCCAAACAACCTTCGGGCTTCGTGCAGTGTGACAACATGGCCTTTTGGCAAAACATCCTGGCACCAGGCGGTGTCCTAAATAATGCATTGTAAACAGTTGTAAAACCCTCAGCTCTGGAAGGGCTCCCATAAGCTTGTCCTCTTCCAAACTTCTGAAGCCTTGGTAACTACTGGAGCATAGAAAAAGATACTCAGTTTCCCAGCATTGAGCCCCATAGGATTGACCTCCATGTGCTTCTCCTGCATTGCTCCAAAGTCCATCATTCTTGGACTAAGTGTGATGGTGTTGGAGGAAGTTATAGACTAGCTACCTGGGGTCTGCTTGGCAAGTAACTACATGCCTCTAAGCAAGTCATCCTACCTCCAGAGAAGGTCGATTTATTCAACTATTGAAGTAAGAATCTGAGTCCATGTCCATGTTTTAATAATAGGAACAGTGATTGGATTCTCATACCTAAAACTGAAAACAATTCTGACACAAGTATTGTTACAATGGGTAGTGGTGTTTGTAAATCAGTTTCTCATATGCAAATAACATTCTCCTTTCCTTTTTGATAATTTTGTTAATAAAAAATTACATTATAAGTTGGGACTTCACCTCTGGCTTTGGCATGTGCTGGATCTCAAATAATTAATTATGTGACCTCACCAACTCACTTAACCATTCTGGGTCTCAATTTTTCTTTTTCTTTCTTTGGTACAAAGGATTGAACTCAGGGGCCCTCAACGACTGAACCATATCCCCAGCCCTATATTGTATTTTATTTAGAGACAGGGTCTCACTGAGTTGCTTAGCACCTTGCTTTTGCTAAGGCTGGCTTTGAACTTGTGATTCTCCTGTCTCAGTTTCCTGAGCTGCTGAGATTACAGGTGTGTACCAGCGTGGCCAGTTGGGTTCAATTTTTCTTACCTGAAAAGCAATAAATGGAAATTGATTTGATGCTATCTAAGATCTCTTCCAGACTGTTATTCCGTAAGTAATTCCTATCCACAGCCTGGGAAAATCAGTGAAAGCAAACAAAGGATTAGCAGCTACACTAGATCCTTGGCATGGCACAGGTTGGCTTCATAACTGGACACAGGAAAAATTGGAATTAGGTAGCAAGAAAGCAAGTCATTTTATATCTGATTTTTCCTTAAGATATATGCTTTTCACTTCTCAATTGCCTTGTAAGTGGTCACTTCTAACAACTTCTCAGTTGTGTTCCCAAGTCTCTGCTTTTAGGAACATCTCACTGCTTGCTGCCTTTAGAACCAAGTACCCAACTGCCTCAGTACTGTCTGATCTGCCTTGGTTGCTGTCATGATCTCTATTATGGTTAGGGGTTATTCCCTAACTAAAATAGAAAGATAAAATTACCAAACTATTTTGCTGTAACATACCATTTCATCAGTCAAATTTTGTGCTGCGTTGAATCTGCGACCCGCATGTATATTCAAGGATAATAAGGATTGAGGTAAAGGAAGCTCTTTTCTTGGCCCAATGCAGAGAGCTAGCAAGTGATGCTTAGGAGTTCTGATAACACCATCCTAAAAGGAGATGGAGGCTCAAGGCCTGCAGTTTTACTAGATCTCCAAATTGTATGCTATTCCAGTTATATCCCTGGTTTCTGTTTCATGCATCTTATATCCATCCCAAAAATGTAATAAGAAAAACATGCCTTTATTAAAACAATATTGGAATTGTCTTTCTGTCTTTTCGTATGTTTATTATTTCAGAGTCTGAGTTGGTTTTATTTTTGTAAAAGAAAGATTGTTTCATTTTAATAAGAAATAAGATATATATTTATATCATATATAATATATATAAACACTATAGCATAAAATGATCCACATTTCTAAATAAATTTATTTCAGAAAAATTTAAAATACAGCATTTGTAACTAAGAATGTTTGGAGGAAATATTTTTCAAATACTGGAAGTATTTCCAATATATACATATGTACATACATATGAGTGTGTGTGTGTGTATGTGTGTATATATATATATATATATATATATATAATTTGTGTATGCTGTTTTTATTTTCAGAAGAAATAATGGCTCAATTCTTCTAATTGAGATGTCAAATCAATAAACTTGGGAAATCAGGATTATAATTGTGACTTCCTTACAAAATTGTTCTCAGGAAAAAATAAATATTGTTTGAACTTTTCTATTTTTCAAGAGGCTTCTTTAAAATTGAATGTAAGTAGTCTAATAATGAAAATATAATTTTTTATATCATAAAGTTTCTAAGCACTGTAAAAAGCTAGCACAAAACTGGATAAATACAGTGAATAATACTTGCTAAATTCTACACATTTTTAAATGGATATGATACTTTGACAAGAGATGCATGTTCAGTGACCCTGCCTGTAATATAGACATTTTGTCAGAAATGTCCTCAATAGATTGCATAGTTTAGGAGTTTATTGTTCACAGACATCAACCATGATTATCCTACTATTGTTTTTTTAAAAAAAATCTCTCAATAGGCTCAAAACATCATGTTACAAAATGTCATTTTTCTCAAAATTTTATTATAAGAGTTATCTGATCCAGAAATGCCAGCTGACCTTCTGATTCATATACAATATTAATGTTTTTGCAATCTTTGCCAATTGAAATCTTTGTCTTAGAATCAAATTTAAGACTTTATAATACCATTTTTTCTAGACAGCAAAAAATTGTAGGTGCTCAGATATACAGAAGAAAACAGAGAAAGAATAGAGATTCAAATTCATCCTAATGTGAGGGAAAATAAAAAAAGTATGTGTAGACAACATAATGGTTAATACAGACCTGTTAAAAAACAGATCAGAAAGTTCAGAATTATTTATACATCCTATTATTAATACAGTGTAGATTAACCCATTTATTGTGTGCTTTCTATTTGCTAAGTACAATACTAGATACTGTGGATTTGCTGAAGAAAAGTCAGGATTTCTTTTTACAGAAATCTTACAATAATATGAAGCTCATGGTAATGGTAAAGCCAAATGCTAAAATAGTGTTATATAAAAGTCAATAGTGATATTATGAAAAAACAGAGGAAGCAAGTGTTATGGTTTAGATCCTAAATGCCTCCTAAAATCTCATATATTGAAAGCTAAGTCCCCAGCTGGTGGCATTTTGGGAGTTGATGAAAACTTTAGGAGATGGGACGTAGTTAGAGGAAGAAGGTCCCTGGGGGTGTGCCCTTGAAGTATATATTGGGACCCTGGATTTCCCCCCTACCCACCTTCCTTCTGGCCACCATAAGGTGAACAGTTTTGCTCTACCACACACTACCTGCCATGGTGTTCTGCCAAAGCAATGGGACAAAGCAAACATGAACTGAAACTGTGAGCCAAAATGAACCTTTCCTCTTTTGGGGTTGTTTATCTCAAGTATTTTGTCATAGCAATGGAAATCCCACTTACACACCAAGCACGGTGTTCAAGAGTATAAATTCTGGAGTCAGCTGCATTGGTTTAAATTTCAGCTCTGTCACTTATTAGCTGTGTTCCCAATTCCTCTATGCCTCATTGATAAAGCCAGGGATGATTTTTTTTTTTAAAGTTATTTTTATTTTATTTTTTTTTTAATTTTTTATTGTTGGCTGTTCAAAACATTACATAATTCTTGATATATCATATTTCACACTTTGATTCAAGTGGGTTATGAGCTCCCATTTTTACCCCAAATACAGATTGCAGAATCACATCAGTTACACATCCATTGATTTACATATTGCCATACTAGTGTCTGTTGTGTTCTGCTGCCTTTCCTATCCTCTACTATCCCCCCGCCAGGGATGATTTTAACAGTATTCATCTCTAGGGTAATTCTGATGAGAAAATGACTTATTATTTATAAAATGCTTAGAATCATTTCTGGCATATAAGTGAGATGCAAGTGCTTGTTCAGTAAGGTCCTGTGGTTTGGGAAAATGAATACAGATGAAGAAACTATTTTGAGGTACATGTTTAATTTTTAATGGTGAATAAAGCAACATGTTATCTATCTTAGGTACTTATTCCATTATTGCTGAAAACCTACACCTAAAATAAAAATTCTTCCAGTTAGCCCAGAAATCCCACAGGAATGTGGGATCTTGATGACAAAAGTCAATTTGCTTTAAGTTTTATAACAGTATAAATGCTCCTTTTGTGAGAAATTATTTAAATTCTTGGGTCCTAATTTTGAAAATAGATACTAGAAGGAAGAAAATATCAGTTAATGCTTACATAAATGTGTGTAGAAAATGAGCTTATTAACATTCTTCATAGAACTAACTTTGAAGGTCAGTTCCTTAAGGTGAGTTACTACTGTGGAAACATCTCATTTATCTGAGATTGGTTAATTTCCCCAGGCCAGAATAGTCTCTGTGTACTCCATAGCAATAAAACTGATAATAAAACTCGGGAGAAATTCCGAGTACTAGGCAAAGGACCTTCACCAAATTTCCCTCTTCTCCATAGAACATCCTAGCTGCAATTGCATCTCTCTGTTCCTTAGGACTGATCTGTGGCCATTAGAAAGCTTCTAGGGAATCAACACTGGAAATACATTATTATATTTCAAATTTATAGAATAATACACTATTCCCTACTCTCTTGTATAGATCTCATGTTTTTGCCACAACTTTAGAAGAAAAAGCCCCACCTCTCATCACCCCTTGAACAGATTTTAGCTATCCACACACTGAGTCTTCCCCATCAAAGCTACAGTCTGTGTCCTCTCCTCTGAATCTGGACTGGTTTATGGTTCTTCTAGCAACAAAGTGTGGTTGAAGCTTTCCTGTGCCAGATCCCAAATTCAGCCCTTGTGAGATTCACAGTTTCCATTTTCTGCCTCTTGTAACTCTCATTCCAAGAGAAATTGCTAGGTAAAAAGGCTGAGTACCCTGAGGCCACCATTCTGTGAAAGAGCTCAAGCTGGCTTCGTGGAAAAGTCCTGAAGAGAGACAGATGCCTAACCAGCTGCTCCAGCCACTCCATCCTGGGAACCAGACCAAGAGGTAAGGAGTCTTCAGCGTATCCAGACCCAGCTACCATCTTATTGCAATTGCTTTAGAGCCCCCAGCTGAACCCAACAACTCCCACTAATTGTGAGAGATAATAATGAATTATTGTTTAACAAGAACATTCTTTTGAACGTGCCTGTGCTCTGTCACTTCCCAAACAGAGTTATCAGAGCAGCCTAGTTAGTTCATCTTTCCTTCTACTCTTCCCTCTACTTAGAGAGTTCCTGCTCCAAACATCAAAATTTAGTACAATCATTGCACTTTTAAAACTTTCCCTTGCCAGTTGATTCCAAATGTAGCAAACAAACAAAAACAAAAACCCTACTTTATATTAAGTCTGCAAATATTTAGTCCTTATTTGTCCTATTTTACATATGAGGAAACTGAGGCACAGAAAGTTTATATTTTGAAAATCAAAAGATCAGTAGAGGAAAGGGGAAAGAGGTGAGTGGGGGAGGGGAGGGAAAAAAGAAATATTGGGGAATGATATTGGCCAAATCATACTGTAATATTGTGTATATGCATAAATATGTAACAATGCATACCACCATTATGTACAATTTTAATTATAAAAAGATGGGAAAATAAAATAGTTTAAAAAATAAAAATAAAAGAAAGGTTATATCTAACATACCGGTAATTGAAAAATCATGATTTAAATATAAAGGGTCTGCTTCTAGACTTTATGACATAATCTCCACAATTCAACTCTGCCTGGAACATTCTTCTCCATTTCTGAGAGATCTTCTCATGGCTGCCATTTTTCCTCTGTTAGTCAGGTCTCAACTCAAAATATAGCTCCTCACAGAACCAGCCGCCCACTGTCTGAGCCCCTTAGCAGTCCTCCCTCTGCCCCATGTCCCTAGTAGGTCGAGTTCTACTTACCCTGTTTTATTTGGGGCACATATTTATAGATAGTGAAAACAATCCTTTTTGTTTGTTTTGAACAGAGATGGAAACAAAACATATCTTTATTTCCCAGAATCTGGAGTGTTGACTGATACACAGTAGGGCGTAACAGATACTTCCCAAATAAATGAGTAAATGTGCTTTCTATGCGTCCTTACTCTGGACACAGATGGACTCCCCCTATATTGATGTGTATCAGCAACTGGCTTCATGACCACTCACCAGTATTACAGCAACCATGTAATGAGAAGTTGGCCCCTATCAGTACAGCTCAGCACTTTCTGTTTTTGTTTATTTTGGGGTGCCTCAATATATCTGAGTTCTTCAAAACATCCTGTAAATAAAACCAGCACATGCAGAGGTCTTTCAGAGGCGGTTAGGGAAAAGGCTATAAAAACGCTTAAGGAAATTGAAGATTCTTGTGTAAGTCTTCCCCTGCCCCCACCCCACAAATTGATTGCCTATTTCCTTTTCTCTCCCATCAGCTTGCCTTTCTTTCTCCTATATCCCCAACACATTAACTCTCCCCAACTCCCACTCTCTCAAACACAAAATATCTTTTACATAAGAAAGGATTTACCTTGAATGAGAAGCTTAACCATATCTGTCTGTTATGGTTTAGATGTGAGGTGTCCCCCAAAAGCTCACATGTGAGACAATGCAAGAGGGTTCAGAGGGGCAATGATTGGGTTGTGAGAGTCTTAACCCAATCAGTGAATTTTACTCCCCTGATACGGATTAACTGAGTACTAACTAGAGGCAGGTGGGGTGTGGCTGGAGTAGTTAGGTCCTTGGGGGCGTGGCTTTGGGGTATATATTCATATCTGGCAAGTGGAGTTGCTCTCTCTGCTTTCTGATCATCATGTGAGCTGTTTCCTTCTGCCACACTCTTCCACCAGGTTGTTCAGCCTCACCTTGAGCCCTGAGGAATGGAGCCAGCTGACCATGGACTAAAACTTCTGAAACTGTGAGCCCTTAAATAAACTCTTCCCTCTACAATTGTGCTGGTTGGGTTTTTTTTTTAGTCACAGCAGCGAAAAAGCTGACGAAAACCTTGTCCAACTGAATGTCTGCTTCAGACCAGTCCCTTCCCCAATGAATCAGAGGCGTCTCCTGTCAGAAGGTTTGAATGCTACTCATTTGGCTCTACCTGGTTAATATCACTGCCTCACAACTAATGTTTAACATCACAATCATCTTTCACCTCAAGGGAAAAATGTATATTATGTTAGCTCAGTAAATTTTCTACAGATTTTTGTACCCAGAAGACACTGTCCTCAAGAGGTCTTAATGTCAGCTCAGGTGTGCCAAAATGTCTATAGAAGGTGATTTAGTAAATTGTTGCTGAAACCTCCTTTATGATTTGACATAGACTATTTTGTATTTTTTAACTTTGTTTTTTTGAACTAATTTTAGATTCATAGAAAAGTTACATCCTACAACTGTTCCCTTGTATTCCTCATGTCACTTCTAATGATAAGATCTTTCATGATCATAGTGTAGTTGTCTTGAATAGGATATAAACATCAGTACAATATCGTTAACTAAACCCCAAATCTTATTTGGACTTCCCCAGTTTTCGGTGGGCATGGTGGAGCACTCCTGTAATCCCAGAAGCACAGGAGGCTGAGGCTGGAAGAGCACGAGTTCAAAGCCAGCCCCAGCATCTTAGTGAGGCCCTAAGCAACTTAGCAAGACCCTGTCTCAAAATAAAATGTAAAAAGGGCTGGGGATTTGGCTCAGTGGCTAAAGCACCCCTGGTTTCAATCTCTGGTATAAAATAAATAAATAAACAAACAAACAAACAAGCTTTACCAGTTTTTACTTGTGACCATTTTCTGCTCCAGGATCCCTGCCAGAGCTCTCATTGCTATAGGCTCTATTTTCCCTTCATCTTCTCCTTTCTGCAATGGTTTCTGTCTTTCCTGACTTTTCACACTTCTCAAGAGTGATAGTGATTTATTTTGTAAAATATCTCTTGGTTTGGGTTTCTCTGAGTTCTCTCAGATTTGGGCAAAGGTGAAAATATACAATAAACTATGTAGTATCCTTCTCAGTGTGTCACATCAAGGGGTTTGTGATATGGATGTACCAGGGGGTTCACTTTGGTCACTTGGTGTGGGTGGTGTCTGCTGGGTTTCTTCCCAAGACAGTTTCTATCTTCTCCAGGTTTTAATCAACCTAAAAGCCACAGAGGTCTAGTTAGAGGACACAGGTTTGAGGTGAAACAGATCTGGATGTAAAACCCAGTTCTGTCACCTCCTGTCTGTGAAAAATTAAAATACAGGTTAGAGAATCTCACGCTGAGTCTCAGCTTCTTCAACTGTGAAAAGGGGATTCTACAAATACCCTTCTCATGATGGAAGTGTGAGTCTTTTCACATTGTCAGATGTAGAAAAAATTCTAATTCTGATTTTATTTTCATTTAAGTCTACATAAATCTGAAAAGTTCTCAAGGAGCCACAGAGCTTCTAGGCAAGGGGACACCCACAACCACCACTGGTCCACAGTGGGTACCCTGGAGCTGCACTCTTCCAGCCTATAGATTTCCTTCAGGATCTGGCACATTAGGATTTACTGGGATCTTGGGTATATGGGGTAAGGCAGAGAGCTTCTATGCTTGGGGAAGTTACCACTCTAGGGATTTTATTTCTCTGGGGCCTGAGTAGAGGTAGTACAAGGTTTCCCAGTACTGGAAAAATCTACCAATATCTCCAGAGAAAAATCTCTATCATTTTCCTATTTCCAACTAATTATCTGCCTGTCTCTGTGCTCACACTTGTAGACACTGAAATAGTCAATGAGGTAGACTTTTATTAAAGGCTCTAACTTCCATTTTGCAAGAACCCCCAATAAAGAAAGCAAAGGGCCTTCTATTGTGGGAAATACAGAGAAAAAATATCAATTAATGGCTCAAAAATTGATTTTGAAACAATATCCTATTATGTGGTTGTGTAAATTGGCTTAGACACTCAAGATGATGAAAAACTCTGTGCATAGCTAGTAAAAGGAAAAACTAATTTGCAAAATAAAGCAGTGTTTTTGTTTTGTTTTGTTTATTGTTGTTTCTATAGAGGAGTTTCTTATGGTTTTTGTTTGTTTGTTTGGTACTAGGGATTGAACTCAGGGGCGCTCAACCACTTCGATCACTGAGCCACATCCCCAGCCCTATTTTGTATTTTATTTAGAGACAGGGTCTCACTGAGTTGCTCAGTGCCTCACTTTTACTGAGGCTGGCTTTGAACTTGTGATTCTCCTGTATCAGCCTCCCAAGCCAGTGGGATTACAGGCATGCGCCCAGCTCTTTAAGAGCAAATTAATTATTTTAGAAAGAAACGTGCACATTGGATTTTTGGTTCTATAAATGTAACATGCAACTTCATTGGGGAATGGATATATTGATGATAACGTGGCTCCAAACCCCAGATTGCTTTTCTTCATAAGCATCTGGGTGGACAAAACTGAATTTCAATCATTTACTTCAGGAAATTTGAGAAAATCCTTTTGTAAATATGCACTGACTCTGCTAGGTGCTTTTTCTTGAGAGTTCTTGTGCATTTGTTCTTGTCTGAGTTCTCGAACAGAGTAGACTGAGCCAGCATCAGATGACGCAGCAGGAAATGATCTGCTCATGTGCCAATCGGGGAGGGGAGCTCAACTGAATGGAAATATTGAAGTTGAATAATACACGTTATGCATGACATGTACACATGACCATTGTGTTTTAAGGAGTCCAAAGACAAGATGATAAACCTAAGGATGGCTTTCCCTTGAAGGGAATAGTGGGGCTCAGTGTCATCCCAAAGTTCTGGAATGTTTTATTCTAGATGATTTCTATCCTAAGGGAAAATGGTGGTCTAGGAGGCCAATATAAAGGCAGAAAATGCCCCTCCCTTCTTCTAGACTTGAGAAATAGATAGTCCTCAGCAGAGGGCTAAGAGTGGAGTAAGGGAGATGCTTGAAAGAAGTTGTGGTGGGGTAAACCCACCCCTATAACAAGACGACAGGACCACATCTGGGCAGAGGTGTCGGACAGGGGACACCTCTTGAGAGACCTAGCATGTAGATTCTTAGAGAAACTATAACAGATGACAAGTTTAAAGAGCCTTTTTTTAACCTTAAGCTTAAATGAGGTATGGTTTGGCCTCAGCTACTACTCTAGGGGTTTTCTAGGCAGACAGTCTGTGCCCCATGTTGACATGAGCCGATAGAAGGGAGGCAGCAGTAGCCGGGCTCAAGGTGCCAGCAGGAAGATCTTGAACCCTCCGTGGAAAAGTCAAATGATGGCAGAGTGGTCACCCATCAGAACACATTTGAGGAGTATGCAGGCCTTTTCAAACCAGAAGCATAGAGGAATTGGAAAAGAAGAAATCCAACAAAAGATTGAACTTCCAAGACTTATATGATCAGGCTCAAACACTATAATATGAACATTAAAGAGTGACCTCACGTGCACGGTTGTGCAAGCCTGTAATCCCAGCAGCTTGGGAGGCTGAGGCAGGAGGACCAGGAGTTCAAAGCCAGCCCCCAGAAAAACAAGACACTAAGCAACTCCGTGAGACCCTGTCTCTAAATAAAATACAAAATAGGGCTGGGGATGTGGCTCAGCAGTTGAGTGCCTCTGAATTCAATCACCAGTACCAAAACAAATAAAAATAAATAAAAAGAATGACCTCACAGACCAATGAATGGATCTTAGGTAACATTTATAGGCATTCAATGAAATCTTACAAAAATATAGGATTTTTAGGACAAAATGTTAAATTCCATTTCCAGACTGACTTCCTAATAAGCAAACATATCTGGGGGAAGTGGGGAAAGAGGATTAAAATATTCACAATGAGTGGCCCATTCATGAGCTGATGCTAGACTTGCATCTCACAGACCAGGTGCAGCTTGGAAATGGTCATGGAATATGGAGAAACGTGATCTTTTCAGGCCACTGCAAACTGGATAATTATAGCGAATTATGTAGATGATGCTTAAAATTACCTCAGAGTGCTCTCATGTTAAAGGTTAAATGATAAAAAAAAAAAATGAGCTGTGTTGTTTTAGCCTGAGAAATAACATCTAAAAGGCTTCCATTTTAATTCTGCTCTCTTGCCAAAAATAAATCAACCCCTGGAACATTTACAGTTACAGAGAGAGGTCGGTAGGTATTCAGAAAGCAAACAATGCTATAGAAGCCAGGCCCTGCCTGGTGATTTCTGAATGGATCGGAAGAGCAGATGGCTTAAGACATGTCTTCTAATTTAAGACTTCCTTTTCATGCTTCTGACTTTCGGAAATCTTTTTAAAATTATAATATGAAGATAACATCTTCAATAAACTGAAGTTAAAATTTTCTCTTATCTTTCAAATACTAACTGCTGATTTTTTATTGAATTCTTTATCTGGAGCAAGGATTTCTAAGCATTTTATGTTGATTTTCTCATTTAACCCTCCTAGTTCCTTTCATTATCCCCATTTTACAGTAAGGAGGAGGACACTCACATGCAAAGTTCACCAAATCACTCCTTGTAGGTGTCAGGACCACATCTGGAATCGAGGTGATCAGACCAGAAATGAACACACTGAATCCTCTTCTGCCCTCTTCTTTTTCTTCTTGTCTTTCTTCCCTTTTTCCTAAGACGAGACAAATTTCTGAGTCCTAAGTCCAAGTCAAACTGACATAGCTTATTGTTAGAAGTGTTATCATACTTTCCTGATCCCCCAGGAGATACAATTTGGCTCTGTTCTAGAAAATTTGTGGTGTAGGAGGTCAGCTCAATGCATCACTGCTGAGCAGAATTGCATTTACAAAGATAGAGGTGAACACACAAGGTACAGAAGTGGGATAAATTCTGCCTTCATAATGGCCAGAGAAAGCTTCCAGGGCCTGAACATAACTACCAACACTGAACAACTCTACAATATGTCACACTTAAATAGGTAAAATAATTCTGAAAAACAAAAATCATATTATGTGCCATCATGCTCACATTTTCTCCTTTGGCAACTATGGAATTTTCTTGAAAACTGAAATGCCAGGGTCATCCTCACTGCATAAATATTGAGGTTACCCATGGCCCCCCCCCCAAAAAAAAATACCCCTGTGCCTATGGCCATGATTCCTTCCTTATGATATCAATATCCCAGCTCCTCTCATGGTCTGCATTTGAACTGCTCTCAGTCGTGAGGATTATTTGAAAGAGACCTTCCTTGTCAGAACAGGGCCCAGTCTCCGAGGCCCAGATCCACAGGAAATTGATCTCTTGAGTCTGTCACAGAAGTATGAAGCTCTGCAAGGCAGAGGGTAGTGTTACCGGTGCAGGTGCATTGCTGGGATGACGTGCTGATGGCCAGGGAGGGGAGGAAGCCCTGTTCTGTTTCACAGTTGAAGACAGAAACTTCACAGTGACAAGGAGGACAACGGGCATGCCTCACATTCCTCAGTGTTGAGAACAATAAAAGGTGGGGGAATGAGAGGAAAATCAAATTTCTACGAAGAGATGTCAGCAGTAAATTTAATGCAGGTGCAGTGTTCTCCAAACAAAGGGCGTTTTGTTTCTAGCGCCTGTGGCTCCCTGAAAACCTGCCCCTGCCTCCTCCCTGCTATGTTTTTCTTTTTATCAGTGTAAGGTAGATTAAAATGTTGATACCCTTCCTTGGCAAAAGTATTTTTAATGTTCTTAGTACAACTGTTAAAGAAGTATTAACTTCCCCCAAAGCTTAGTTTCACTGGGTGTAACAAAGCTTTCTCTACCCTATGGTTCAAATTGTTTGTTGAGCTTCATCTTTTTCCTGATACTTCTGTGTATTACTGTGACATGAAAAATTTTTTTTTTACCATTTGTTCCTGATTGTATCTATAATAAATAATGAAAATAAAAATGGAAAACCAGATACTGACTTTAACTTGAATAACAAATTTAGAAATTAAAAAACAGAATTCCCATAATCGGTTAAGATCAGATAAAGCACATTTTGCAAGATGTAAAAGGGCAAGTTATTCATCCTCCTCTATTTAGGTTGCCACAGGCAGAGTGATTGCAGAGCAATCAAAGGTATGAACTTTCTGATTGGTTTTACTTCATGATTTACAGGCTTCACTGTATAATAGGTTACCAGGGAACAATTTCCAACACCACTAATGGAGCTTAAATTCAGGCCTCACCCAATGTTGTAAGACACCTCAGCAGGCCATTAGAGGGCATTTGAAACTTTCTTGGGCAGTGACTCATTTAATTGGGGACAGACAAGTGATATGCCATGGATGTCATGATATTACTATGAGTGAACTGGCACAGTGAGCAGAAGGCGTGTTCCTAAGACAGGATAGATGGCAATAACAGTACGTGCAAGTGACTGCCAGCTGTAACACCATATCTGTGAGGTTTGCAAAAGCACACTGTATTAATCCCAATTGGCTGTACTTTTCCATTCCATTATCTCCCGTTAAATTTGTAAGTCCCAACCTCTCCACATATAGCAGTGATGTTTTGGGGTTTTGTTACGATTTGTAATCACTTCCACGTATGGCTAAGTTATTGCTACTATAGTAGAACCCTGGTGCTGTGGTGGTAGAACCTTTATTGCCTGTGAAACTTGTCAGAGTCAAAATGGAGTCACATGTGTCAACCTTAACAGAAAAATGAATAAAACTGGGAGGTTATTGAGGAAGGGTTCTTACGCATGATTGCCTGATACTATCATAAAAGACTCTGCCAGAACAAACACAGAGAGGCCGCTGCAACCTTATACAGGAAGTACTTCTGCAAGGACATCATCCCAGCCACTTTCTGTTCAACATTGGTCCTGACCCGGACATTTTAACTGATTGCAAAACTTATGACTACCCCCATTTGCATTGCATTTCCAACCACTTGCTTATCTTCACAAAGAATGATGAGATGCATGTCTAAGCTTCCCCTATTCTTGTTAAAAAAAAAAAAGTCCTAACTCCCCTCCTCAGTAGAAAACTTGCCTGATATCTAATTGAACTTGTGTCTTCTGATTTATAAATCTATGCTGCATCCAAATAAAACTGTCTTTGCTTTTATTTTAACTTTATTTGTAATATTTGGTCGGCCTGCCCATTGTACCAGCTCATCCAGAGTAATAACACTACAGCACCCATAGCTTGTCATTCTAATGATTGTTCCAACCAAATGAGTCACTACACAAGAAAATCTGAAATACTCTCTAATCCAATAGAGAAAACTTCTCATATGTGATGGAAATTTGATTGTTCCCAAAATTTATACAAAATTAAATATTGTTACATAATAAATGAACTTTATTAAATAGCATTATCAATATCAGGTTATGCAACTGAAATCTGCTTCTCAAAAGTGTAAATAATAAAATAAAAAGAATTTTGTTCAACTATGTAGGCAGAATGTCAATTATCTTTCTGATGATTGTCATGTGAAAAGGCAATCAAAGAGCATGAAGCCCAAAAGTACAGTAAAAACATGTAGTACAGATTAGGGCCAGCCAGTTAGTTAACAAAGTAAAATGTAATTTCTTCAAGTTTTGTGACATTGGAGGTAGCTGTCAGCTTTTTAAATATTCTAATCAGTTTATTTTTAAAATTCTAAATAAATATGCATTTTATAATTGATTTTATTGTATAATTTTATAATCATTTTCTTAAATTCATCCCTAAATCATATAAGCTTCAGGAAAACCTGGATATACCATGAGATATGGAGAGACATTTGGAAGAAGACTTTTGATTAACCAATGGTTATAACATGGGAAATGAGGGTTTAATAATCAATCATATAGTACAGATTCCTTACACCATGTGTATCAAGAGGACAAAGATCATTGAGTTTGGAAATAAGAACTTGACACTCAGTATCTGTCAAGCTCCAAAGGTCCCCCATTGGCTGGGCTTCTTCCAAGCCTTTGTCCAACTCTCTCTGGCACATGAATACCAAGCTAGTCCAGCCAGTCTCTTCACTGTTGTATTTGCACATGCTACTTAGGTCCCCCTGATAGTTGCCCACCTTTGGGAGTCATGCTTTCCCTGCTATTATTCTCCATCTCTCCTAATCCTGTTCATCCTTCAAGGCTCATCTACAATAGATTGACCATAATCCTTGAAGCCCACAGGGCAGTCTCCCCTGTTAATACTGGTAGTGTTTTGTTTGATGCTACTTACCATTAGAATATGTGTATTTTGGTAAGACAGCTGGAGCAATTGTAATGATTATACAATAAACTTGAGGAAAGAGATTATGTTTTACATTTTTGCTATATTGCTTTCAGTCTCTGGCTACTAGAATCTAGCACAATGATGGTCCTATCTTATGGGCACTCAATAAACTTGTTGATTATTTGATTATTAGAAAAGTTCAGATTTCTTTAAAATGTGAAGGTAAATCTATTTCTTTAAGATATTAGGTATTACCCTTATAATGTTAAGGGCAAGTTAGCATGTTAAAATATGGAGGATAAGAGAAGATGATCTTATGCTTTATGTTCAAATCTTGATTCCAACGCTAAGTTGTGTGAACTTAGAAAATTTAGGTGTCTTCCTTGAATCCTGGCTATATATCTGCAATGTGGAAAACTACTAGTACTGTTTTGAAAACTCAGTAAAATTTTACATGAGAATCATATTATCTTCCTCCGTTCTTCATTCAGCTACCCACTAATATGGTCAGTGTCAAGAGGTTTTGAAAGAACTGGATAAGAAGAAATTGAAAGTGGGAGCAAGAGGTTAAAGGATTTTTTTCTTCTTTCTTTTTTCACCAACAGCCTTATGTTAAGAGTATTCAGGGGGCTGGGATTGTGGCTCAGCAGTAGAGTGCTCGCCTAGCACGGGCGGTACCCGGGTTCGATCCTCAGCACCACATAAAAATAAAGGCATTGTGTTGTGTCCATCTACAAAAAAAAAAAAAAAAAACAAAAAACAAAAAACAAAAAAAAGATTCTCTCTCGCTCTCTTAAAAAAAAAAGGGTATTCAGGAACAAATGACTTCATAAATCACTCAACCTCAACCAACATTTAAGTAGAAATTCACAATTAAAATTAGAGTTCAGGAAGTGAATATGGACAAGTCGTTTAACCTCTATGGGCTATATTTTAAAAATTTACCCAAAAAGGAGATCTGATGATTTCTAACTTCCCTCTGGATCCATGAATTAAATGCTAACACACTCAAAGTGGAATAAATCACCTCTACTAAAGACATTATTCTACCAGTCTCCATTCTTACAATTATTTATTTCTACAGGATTTCTTTTTTAGCTTGTTAAAGATTTTCCAACCTTTATCATCATTTAAAAAAATTTCTTATTCTTTTTAGTTATACATGACAATGGATTACATTTTGACATATTATACATACGTGGAGTATAACTTCCCATTCTTGTGGTTGTACATGATGTGGAGTTACACTGGTCATGTATTAATATCTGAACATAGGAAAGTAACATCTGATTCATTCTACTGTCTTTCCTATTCCTATCCCCCTTCCCTTCATTCCCCTTTGTCTAATCCAAAGTATTTTCATCCTTGACCCATCTTTAAAAAAAAAATCGAAGAAGCAAAACAAAGAATGCCTTTTCAAAAGCCTCAACCTGCACACAAATATTTCCTTCCTTTCAGTTTTCATGTCATATTTCTTCTTACCTTTTAGTCAATCCTCTGAACAGAGTTACCATTTAGTCAATTGTTCTTGTTAGCTTCTGGTAATCAAGCTAGAATGATATATTCTAAAGGCTGACTTTATTTGCAAGTTTATAAGGTGGAAATATGTATGCCAAGTTTGTATTTAGGGAGCAGTGTATAGGGGAATATTTCATGGTAACCTACATCTGTAATTAGCATATACTATTCAGTAAATAATTATGACAGATGAAGAAAATTAATGCAATAGAGATACAGAAGTTAACCCAAAGGTGTTTGCTTTAGATGTTGTAGGAACATTTATATTGCATAATAATAGCAATACCTATGTTAAAGAAAAAGTATGTATCCTAGAAATAATATTTTTCTAATTTCTTCTCCTATGCTGAAACCAAATGCTTGTTTAATATTTGTTGTATGTTGCTAGATTCTCCTTCTGCCCAAAGTACTGTCAGACAATCTGGTGAAATCTTTAGAAATCACATTAAACTCATTAGATTTTAGAATATTATCTAAAGAAAGAAATTTAATGAGAAACTAAATAGTATAAACCATGAGGGAATAGAATCTTCCTCTGTTGAAACCCCATCAAATATTTTGCATTTAGGAAAAGAGCAAAATTTGTTGGATGTGTGTTTGTGTGTGTACACATACATATTTAAATTGGAATCAAATAACTGAAGTAGGATAAGTTCATCCAGTATTATCATCATTTACGTATTTATTCATTTAGAAAGCATTTTAGAAAACCTACAAAGCAGTCATTTGTTTACAGACTAGAGAGATGAAATTTATGAGAAAAGGTCCCCTGCCCTTGAAGCATAGGATAAGTATTTTAATAGAGGTATGTGCAGAAAATTATGAGGAACAGGAACACACCACCTTTGCTCAAGGGTAGGTAGAAGAGGTTTAATTTAAAAAAAAAAAAAAAAAAAAAAAAGGAGGTCTTTACCTGAGTCTGAAAGGAAGAGGAAATATTTGTCAGAAAGATAATTTTACATTCCACCCACTCCACATTCACATGGTTATTTCATCACCTCCTGTATCATCACACCAAGGACGTTAGCTGGCCATTGGGTACTGTGGGAGCCTAGGATCCTTTTGGGGGAGTAGTGGAAGATGAAGTTTGAAAACGGGGCACACACCAAATTCTAAGAGCCTTAAATTGTTTTACTGAGATTCTGGACATATTTGGTGGTAATGGGCATTGTTGAAAAATGAATCTGCTTGAAGGGACATGTCAGAATCTCCCATATTAGTTGTGGAGTATGGACTATAGTAAGAGGGCACCCTGAACTGCAGGATTCACTCTACTAGGTACTGGGAACAAAAAGGTTAGGCAATAATGGGGAAAAGTCCTACTCCTGGTTCAGTCCTGTGGAAGAGACAGACCTCAGTTATATAAATTCCATTGGTGAATACATAATTGCAAATTGACATATGTACTCCAAAGGCAAAAAGGAGATTCCAGATTCCACAAGAGTTATTTTGTTGTTGTTGTATTATGTTTTTATTGGGGTATTATACATAACAATGGGGATCAATCTCTCTCTTTCTAGTGGGCCTGGGGATTGAATCTAGGCACACTTTACCACTGAGCTACCTTCCCAGCCACCCTGCCCCCTTTTCATTTTGAGATTTTGAGACAGGGTGACACTAAGACACTAAGGGAGGCTGGCCTTTAACTTGCGATTATACTTCAGCCTTCCAAACAGCTGGATTACAGGCATGCACCACCACCTCCAACTTGGGGTTCATCCTGACATAATTATACATACAAGGAATATAATTTGTTCCACTTCAGTTCCCAGAACTTCCTCTTTCCCTCCCTTCCTGTTCCACCCATTCCCCTTTCTCTAATCTCCTGGTTTTCCTTCTATTTATTATTTCATGAATTGGTGCTTTATAGACATACATAAAGGTGAAATTCACTATGGTATATTCATGTATGTACATTCATAATTTGGTCAATGTCATTCTGCAGCTCCTCCCTTTTCCCACCCCCTCTATCTCCTTCCTCTATTCCACTTATTTCCCTTTTATTTTCATAGAATCCCCCCCACCCATTTTTTTTTTTTCTTATTTTGCTCTATGAGCACTTTTAGCAAGTAAACTTCATCCAGTTGGAGGCAGCACATGAAATCCTTTGGGATGAACCAAATTCAAGTATATCCATAAAGCTGTACAATGAAAAGTGATGCTCACACTAAAAATTCACCAGAAAATCTGAAATAACTCTGATAGACTTCTTTGACTTCGCATTGTTTTACTTGCAAAAGTGAAAGACAGATAATATACTTTAGAAAGATTTTTCAAATCCAGAGTTAAAATATACAGTATTTTCTAAAGCATCAGTTTCATAGTAATTACTTTACTGGCTGTAATTAAATGTTTTATTATTTTAAAACTCTGGAAATATTGATACAACTTTTTATAAGCCTAACTTACAGGATGAGATAAACATTTACAAAATATGTATAATATTCTGGTCACTTTTACATCTATTTTTTCAGGTAACCCTTACAATAATTCTGTAAGATTTGTAGTGGGGCATTTACAAAATGTAGTAAACAGAGTTTAAAAGCTTAAATTTGAAATAGTCACACAAGAAACACTCTTGTCTGGAAATATATATTTATATTCTCCTTAGTAATGACAGGAGAAGAGCCCTGGACATGATCAGGATTATTTGGGGGAAAATACGCAAAGAGTCAATTTCCTCTGCCTAAACAAATACAAGGATTTATAACATGGGTTAGACAGCTTTAACGTAGGAGGCGAAAGTAGCAGATAGAGAAAAGACAGAAGCATTACAGCTAAAAATTAAGAATCTCTGAGAATTGATAACTAGAGGCAGGTTTCTGGTCAGAAAATATTTGAAGGGTTTCAGGCAAGAGAAATACTGAACTTTAAATTGAAAGACATTGTTTTCATTTAGACTGCATACAATAGTACGGAATTTTCAGAAGTAGTTTGGGGATTTAGAAATCAGAGGAAGGAGGAAACCAGATTTAAAGTGTCTAGCAGAAACCTAAGGAATTCAGCAGTAAGACAGACATGTTGAAAGGTAGACTAGATTTTCCATCATCTATGAGAAGGTCAAATCAGTTGTATTTAAATCTTAGAGAATAGGTACCATAGCAGGCTGGAATTGTTAAGAACACCTGGTCTGAGAGGGATGATATTTAGTTCATATATTAATATCCTCATTTTACAATTAAGAAAATTAAACTTTAAAAGATTAAATTAATGCAAAGTGCTGAGGAGTGATATTGGCCAAATTATACAGTTATATTGTTTGCAGGTATGGATATGCAACAACAAATCTCATCATTATGTACAACTATAATGAATGAATAAAAAAATGAGAAAAAAATTTAAATTAAGACAATAAATAAAAAGATTAACTGCAAAAACAAAAAGATTAACTGCAGTTTCTAGGTTACATTATTGAAGATGGAGTTCTGTAGAAGCAGCCATTTTGTAACCACAAGATAATACATTTAAGAATAAATATTATATGTTAAGATAGAAAAAAAAAGAAAGAAAGAAGGATCCTGGATCAGCTGATGTCAGAAGCCACTGATTTGCTTCTCTTCACAACTATGTTGAAGAAAATAAAACTCCCATTTGGTTAACCCATTTTATTGTGGTTCAGCTCCCTGTGACCCTTAGTTTTGGTAGTGAAATATTTCGACATTTAAACTGTCACCCCAGAGGGTATTGACCATGTGCAAACCAAGGCTGAGTGTTAAGGAAAATGGGGGAACAATTAAGAATGAGATCTGCTTTTTCTTCTTATGTACTTTTGCTAAGTCCTATAAGAGATAAATGAACTAAGACTACAGTTAGACATCTGGAAGCAGAGAAAGGTTAGTAAGGTAACTTGGCTGAGAGATGCATTGCCTGTATAAGACCTGGAAGCCAAGTTGAGTGAAACTCTCATGGCTAAACCTCAGAAAGTTGAACAATTTCAGTTCTTTTCTGTCTCAAACAGAAGGGCAATTTAGAAGATTTGGTTTTAGACTGACACCTTGGGCTTTTTCTCTACACCTTCTACCAAAGTATCCTGCCCAATATAGATAGCACTTTTGGAAAAAAATGTCAAAATGAGTGTGTACACAATTGTGGTTCCTAATTTAAAACACTGACCAACAGGAGTTTAGAAAAATGGTCAGTCCATGGAGCCAGTAGACAAAAGACTTGAATGCAAAAAGCTGTATTCATTCAGAATCCCTGTGTATAATTAATTCAGAGAATTTAACTGAATCAAATAGCCTGGAAGCCCGTTTAATTTTGAGGAACCTAGATTATCTAAACAAATAAGTCCCAAGACAGATCAAAATCTGCCTGTGACTATTCCCCCAAAGCAATCCTTAGACTCTACAGAACACAGAGAGCATGTGCAGCCCTGATGGTGTGCTCTTACACAGTATTCAACTAAGAGGTGGCAGTGGAAGATTAGTGAGAGAGACCTCCAAGGTTCCCAGCTGGGTCCCAGGTTGGCCAATGAAGAGTTTCAGCTACTCTTGTTAGCAGGATATGACAGGTGCCATAACATTTGACTTCACTTTTCTCTAAATAAGATCTATTATTGCAGCTAATGCTGTTTCTGTTCTCCCATAGTATATTGGGCATTTTGCAAGGAGATAACTAGGTTTCTTCCTTTCTTGTTTTTCTGCAAAAATTGTTTATTTTCAAGAGTAAGTAGAATAGCTATGTAATAACCATTCTTTTTTTAAATTTTTATTTATTTATTTATTTATGACAGCAAACTGCATTACAATTCTTATTACATATATAGAATGCAATTTTTCATATCTCTGGTTGTATACATAGTATATTCACACCAATTTGTGTCTTCATATATGTACCTTGAATAGTAATGATTTTCACATTCCACCATCATTAATAACCCCATGCCCCCTCCCTTCCCCTCCAACCCCTCTGCCCTATCTAGAGTTCATCTATTCCTCCCATGCTCCCGCTCCCTATCCCACTATGAATCAGTCTCCTTATATCAAAGAAAACATTCAGCATTTGTTTTCTTGGGATTGACTAACTTCACTTAGCATTATCTTCTCTAACTCCATCCATTTACCTACAAATGCCATGATTTTATTCTCTTTTATTGCTGAGTAATATTCTATTGTGTATATATGCCACATTTTTTTTATCCATTCATCTATTGAAGGGCATCTAAGTTGGTTCCACAGTTTAGCTATTGTGAATTGTGTTGCTATAAACATTGATGTGGCTGTGTCTCTGTAGTATGCTGTTTTTAAGTCCTTTGGGTATAGACCGAGGAGCGGGACAACTGGGTCAAATGGTGGTTCCATTCCCAATTTTCCAAAAACTAGATTTCTTTATAATGAGATATTACACATGGTAAAAGTTACACCAGCTAAGAGACTCATGATTTGACTAGGAAGAGGAATAGACATGAAGATATAGTCTCCTTTTGGAAGATAATTAGTAATCCTACATCTGACCACATTTCTCATAAGAGTCAATATTAGGGTTCTAGATAGATAATTCTTATTCTGGAATATTCCACATGTTATAGGACTATTAACATTGCTAGCCCCTATACACTAAGTGGTAACAGCATGCCTCTTGATCATCATGAGAAGTAAAAATATCTCCATAACTTTTACAATATTTGCTCAGGCACTGAATACTAGAATAGATGTATATATGGGTTTTGTAGGATGTGGCAGATATAATCAATTGCTTAATATATATATATATATATGTATATATATATATATATATATATATATATATATTTATATTTATATTTATATTTATATTTATATTTATATTTATATTTATATT
>NW_025999943.1:5984740-6004738 GCF_001458135.2 Marmota marmota marmota
TATTCTCTTAGTGTTGGAAAGCCCTTGCACTCTGCAGGTCTTACTGCCATTGCACGCAGATGGGTTTCCACACTAATGCTTTTCTATCGTCTTAAAGTCTGTGCCTTTCTTTCAGGGTGCTGTCAACTTGTTTGTCGTTATAAACAGCCACAGTTCAGCCTCAGTTATCCCCCTTCGTCCACCATCGCCACGATACAGGATGCGAGGCAAGGCACTGCACTTGAGTGATCCTTGACGTGGACCTCAAGGAGAGCATGTCCTATTGCATGCGGGTTAGATGCGTCCATGCCCCGCCCCACGAAAAAAGGCGTCGGC
Organism: Marmota marmota marmota; assembly: GCF_001458135.2. Lineage (NCBI taxonomy): Eukaryota > Metazoa > Chordata > Mammalia > Rodentia > Sciuridae > Marmota > Marmota marmota. The sequence goes on from NW_025999943.1 coordinate 5,985,056, forward strand.
TGATATGGCCTCGGATCTGGGGAAGGGCCCTCCTTAAGACTGAGCCATACTATGCAGCCACTTCTGCACAGTGGGATAGGACCTCTACTCTCGCCTGTATTGTTTTAAGAAAACAGAAAGGGGGAACTGTGGTGAGCCGCCTCTGCCGTTTCTGCAGACTATGGTCGCCATTACAAGATGGCGCTGGCTCCGCTGTGGTCTGTGACAAACAACTCCTAATTTGGGAGAGTTGGCGCATGACTTTTCATCACCCTATGAGAAAGCTCCACGTGGCAGCTTTGCATTGGGGCTTGAGATGCTTTATTAAGGCTGGGAGGGGCATCCGGGAGGGAGAAGAACTATCAAGGGCCTGAATAAACTGCTGAAAGAATATTCCTGAGTTGCGTCTTCCTTGCGGGCAAGGGGTCGCAACAAGGGTCCTTTATGGTGTCTTTGGTTGCTCTTTCAGCTTTATCTACCTTTTTCTAGGCTTCAATGTGAGCAAAATAAGACACGTATTTGTGTAAGCCTCAAATAAACTCAATTCTAACTGGTATGGACTAGAAACAATTCTTTCTGCCCTAGTTTCAGTAAAGATGCTTTGTTCTCAGGAAGGGTTAAGAAGAGTGGAAGATTAGTGACAGAGTAAATTACAACCTGTCTACATTGGAGAAAGGAGCTTGAATGCTATCTCCACAACACACTTTATCTCAGGAGGGACCTTGAGAAACCTAGGGTAAATGTGAGGATCAAGTGAAGATAGAAGTTCTTGCTGGATTTTTCTTGTACTCAAATGAATTATTTTGCCAATACTGTATGTATGTGTAAAATTTCAGGATTATTTTAGCCAATACCATATGTATATGTATAATTTGCAGAATTATTTTGCCAATACTATATGTATATGTATTTTGCCAATACTATATGCATGCTCAAGGTAAATATAATGGGGGAAATGGGGATCACTAGTATTGGGAATTTGTACTCCATTCAAGATAAAAACATCCTGTGACTCTATTAGAAAAGATTTCTCTTTGTAGCAGGAGTACTTTGCATTTTTTCCAATGAATTGGTTGAGATTTGCCAAATATGAATAGTGCGTTCTACCGAGGCACTAAATCCCCAGGAAAATGATGGGAATGATAATCAGCATTTCCCTTTTCCTGATTAAGAAAACACATAACTTCAAGGGAGCCATTTAGCAAGGGACCACATAGGAAATTTAAGATAAATTCAGTAATGTCACATGCTGTGTATCTTACTCTGAAAATGACCCCGTAAGAGTTAAATGAAGTTGGAGCCACATACTGAAAACCTGATCGCAACAGCTGCAGTCTGAGCCCCTTCTGCAGAAAAGAAAGAAAATAAGTTTTAATTAAATTGTATTAATTGGTTTAGCTGATCTGGAAATAGAGGAAGGGCTCTGCTCTAATTTTGTTTTTTGGCTCAAGTCCACTTGTCCTTGACAAGAGAATAAAGGAATGAAGCAATAAAACGCCTAGAAATGCCCTGGTAGAGACTTTTATACTGTCCAAGGTTAAAGAGCGATGCTATCTGTGAGATGAACTTAAAATTCTGTTGCCAACTTAGAGAAGTCAGAAGTGCAAGCAAGAAAAGAAGAGTGTGATTAAAAACCCTGCTTCCTTAAAGCTCTGCAAAGCTGCAAAGAAAAGGCAGGCATTCTTCCCATAATACTGAGCACTTGTTACAGAGAAAAGGAGAAGGTTGTGAAAGCATCAGGGTATAATGACCTTATTTCAGGCCACTCAGCGTAAGTTTTCGTATATAAGGTAACTGGGATTTGTAAGTGAATGCAGCTTAACAGTTTGATCTCAGTGCAGGCAATGTGCATTTTATGATACTTAAAACCATATCTGAATCTATCCTCCACGTCTGTGTTGTAGCATTTCCCAGTACTATTTAAAATAGAAAGTATTTTAAAAGGAATAATGCTAATATGACCTACATTTTCATCCTTTCTTCATTTCTACCTTTATTCCTTCCTTTCTTTTTGGCTTCCATATTCTTAAAATAAAAATGTTGAATATATTTTTTAATCATCAGAAATATTCACTGAATGGCAAAATTCTTGACACAGAGAAGATTACCCTATAAAAAATAGCCGAATTTTGCTCTTTAAAAAAAACATGTAGTTAAAATTGGATGTGAAAGAAGACATATGGGACAATGAACTTGCTGTGGACTGAACATTTGTGTCTTTCAAAACTTTATATGTTGAAACCCTAAACCCCAAGGGGATGGTATGTAGAGATGGGCTCTTTGAGAGGTAATGAGGGTTATGTGAGGTCATGATGTGGAAGCACTCAGGACAGGATCAGTGCCTTTAAGAAGAGACACCAGAAAATGCTCAGTCATGCACTCTCTGCCATGCCAGATTACGATGAGAAGGCCGCTACTGCAAATTAGAAAGAGCCCTCACCAGAATCCCACCAGGTTGTACTCTGAACTCACAGTTCCTATCTCCAGAACTGTGAGAAATTACATGTGTGTTCTTTAAACTTCCTAGTCCGTGATATTTCATTTTGGTAGCCTGAGTTAATTCAGAACCAATGGGGGGAAATTAACAGATGTTATTTATAAGCAAATGTATGTAGAAAAGAGATTTTATCTATGACTGTCCATTTTAATTCATGACTGAACTATGAGAGTGTCTGATTATTAATCTCTGACTGCTATTCTTTCACATACTCTCTCATGGTGATGCATTTTTCCCACAGTGACAACTGCTAAAAGGAAACAGTCTAAAGGTTGGTGACTCAGGCAGGCACACGAATAATGTGTCTTATGTATTAGAACAAATTGTGTCTTCAGAACTCAAACTGGATTTCTATAAAGAGCTGTACTAGCTGTTTCTTGTCTGTTGTAAAGGTCCATGAGGTTGCTCTTCAAGAGCTAAGACCAGATGACAGAATGAACATGGCTGGATTATCCACTAAGATGTGAAACTTGGCTTCAGGATGGAAAAGGCTAATGCCTGTCTCCATGGAGAAGCACATGGTAGAGCCATGGGTAAGAAGGAGAGGACAAGAACCCCCTTCCTTTCATTGCCTGGGTCCATTTAGACACTTATCTGACTCTTCCTTCATTCTCCTTCAGTCCCTGCCTGATCCAATTGCACACATATAGTTCTAAAAACTCAAAATGCTTGGTTTTGGAAAATTCTGATATACAAAGCCATACATGCTTGCCCGGATGCAATTTCTTATTGCTTCCTTAGACCTTAGTTGCCTTTGTCCTTCTGGTGGCTAAAGAAGGACTCAATGGTTTAGGATGAGCAATTCCTTCCCTGACTCCACCACAGTCCATGGTTCTGAAGCCCAGCCTCAGGGGAACCCCAGGGAAGACCCCCAGAGGTGGAGGTTGGAAAATCACCACTCCTCTCTGAAAAGACTCCTTATGGCCTCCTTAGATAACAAATGGTCAGCATTAGAGTGCTCTCATTCCATCTCTTAAGGAGTAGAAAGAGATGGTTAGTATTATAGTATCTCATTTTCCTACTTTCCTGGGAGCAAATTCTCATAGGAGAGCAAAGGCCTCTCCCAAATACATTTACGACACTTAATTAGGTTAGTAATTCCACTATGAGTGCTCAACCTTTCAAATCACTCCATTTTCTGGGATAATAGAAGTATAAAACCCCGAATGCTGCAGTGCCCACAATGATCCCACAATCCTGTGAGCTCCAGCAAAGACTCTGTGCAATGCAGTCATGACCTCTACACTCTTCCTTTTTCCTCCTCTCCGGGGCAGGAGATGAGCTTCTAACTGTCATTATTCAAGAGATGTTTACAAAGTCCTTCAGCATTTCAAATTCATTTTATTCAACTCTTTTAATAAGATGTTTACTACTATGTTATAAAACTAGTATCTTCGTGTGCTGCTTATGTAGTTATTGCTACATAACATATTATTTCAAAACTTAGAAGCTTAAAATACACATTTATAGTCTTACAGTTTCTGAGGGTCAGGAATCTGGGCACAACTTAGTTGGATCCTCTGCTTCATGTTCTTCAAAGTCTCCAAAGACTGCAGTCTCATCTGAAGGCCTAACTGAGGAAGGATCCATTTCTCAGCTCAACTGGTAGTTTCTGGCAGCATTCATTTCCTCGCAGGTTGTTGGACTGGGGCCCTCAGTTCCTTGCCAGGTGGGCTGTCCAAGATGACAGCTTGTTTACCAAAGCATGAAGCCAAGAAGGCAAAAGAGAAAATCTGATAGCAGGATGGAAGTCACAATCCTCTAATCTTCAAAGCAACATTCCATCATCTTGGCTGTACTCTATTGGTTAGACACAAGTACGGCTCACACTCAAGAAGAAGAAATGATACCAAGGTATAAATTGCGAGAGGCTGGTATCCTCAGGGGCCTTCTTAGATGCTGTCCACTACAGTAATTATTACCAAAAATTTAGAAAATGAAAAAAAAAAAAACTGCAAGCAGTATATCAGTGTGACAATCATTCACACTTTTATTGCTTCTTTCCAATCTTGGCTTCTATGGTTAAGTTAAATTAGCAAACAAATTTGTTATTATATATTATGCAGTAAATCTTATTTTTAAAAAAATTACTATAATGGTGTAGAAATGTTTTCATACAATTATAGTTCTTTCTCTTCAGAAACATAATTTTGTTCTAATAAGTTATAGGTGACAGTAGAATGCACTTTGACACATGATACACAAATGGAATATAATTTCTCATTCTTCTGGTTGTACATGATGTAGAATCACACTGGTTGTGGTCATATATGTACATAGGGTAATAATGTCAGATTCTTTCTACAGATTCTTGAGGCAGTTCTTTTGCTTCATATTTTGTCTTGCATAACTTTGACTAACCTAAAAATTTTTGAGGTGAGTGTAACACGAATTGAGTTCTCTTACTTCTTACATCTTGAGAGAAAAATTTGATGTAATGGTTGAAGTGATAAAATAAATGGCCATGCTAAATGGAAGATGAACTTGAGAATGAAAAGTTATTTTGGAGAATAAAGCTGTCACTAATCAATCTCAAAATTCTTACCTTGGTATCCATGAGCCCTGCCAAAAAGATCTTAGATAGGACTCAGAGTATTCAAAAAATGTGCTGAAATTATGTCAAAAAATATAACACTTGGAAAGAGGTTCATGGCTCAAGCCTGTTAAAATCTAACATTTAGAATCTTCTTTTATTCATTTTAACTTTCATTGTTTGGTTTCTTTTCCAAGAATGTAATACTATGTCTGCCATTCAGTTCAGCCTTCTTTCACACTCATTTTTCATTCATCTATTCACTTACGCAAGAAATATTTGCCAAGGTCCTGTTCTGAGTGCTGGAGAATAGGGCAGTGAAAAGAAAACAAGATCCATTGCCTCAAGAAGCTTTTGGTCTAGTGAGGAGAATGATAAAAAACTAGAAAACAAGTAAATAAGATAATTTCAGAGAGCAAGTGTATAAAATAAATAAGCTAATGAGATAGAAAATAACTAGAGTCCCCTTTACACAGGATGGCCAAGGTTGGCATCTCTAAGATGTATCACTTGAATTCACACTAGAAAAATGAGCCATACCTAGCTTGAAGGAGGCTCAGAGAAAGTCATCCCAGCCAGAACAAATATTAAGACCAAAAGCCATGAAAAGAACTAGAATGAAGACGAATTGCTAGGTGATAGGACAGGGTACTAGATAAGACTAGAGAGCTGGCCAGTTAGACCTTCTAAGACAGCATAGGCCGTGAGAAAGACTTCAGATATTTCTCAAAATCCCTTATGAACTATTTCACCTGCTCTAATAAATGCAATAGATTGGGTTCTTAAACAGGAGAAATTATTTCTTAGGGTTCTGGAGGCTGAGAAGTCTAGGACCATTGCTAGGCAGTTCTACTCCTGGAGAAGGCCCTCTCTCTGGGTTATGGATAACGGCCTTCCTCAAGTATCCTCACATAGTGGGTATAGTAATCATCTCTCTGTTGTCTCTTCTTATGGAGGCTTCACTCTCATGACCAAATGGCTTCTCAGAGGCCCCACCTCCAAATACTCTGACACTGAGGATGACTTATCAATTCAGTCCTGCACACACTTAGAGGGATACTGATGCCATTTTCTAACATGGAGGATACATGGAGCAAATATGTATAAAGGGTCAGAGGAAAGATAACTATTAATTCTCTTATATTTAGATGTCTTGCAGGTGAAACCAGGGAGAATTTCAGTCTGGCAAACAATTAGCTTATAGGTGGTTTTCAAATCTATGGGTCTTGTCACCTGTGGAAAGGACAAAGGGCAGAGGGGCTATAGCTTAAATACATTAAGACAAAGAGCCAATATATTTTGTTTAAGATACCCATGGCTTTGTATATATTGCAATAAATAAGTGACTACTATGTGATACACACTTAAATACATTCTTGCTCTTGACACTTGGAATCCAATGGTTGAAATAGAAACACAAATAGGCAATTTCAGTATATAAAGAACTCGATTTTTTACTTAAAGATAGACTGTCTCTAATCTCTGTGATTACTGTATGATCTATTGAATGGTGGATATTTTAATCTGAAGCATAGTTCTGCTCATATATCTGCCCTTCACTTATTTACATATATTTATTAGAGTTTAATCTGGTTCAGACATGATTATTGGCATCATGACTTAGTGGTAGAATAGACATTTAACCAACAGTGAAAGAAATGGTTTAAGTGACAGTATTGATACAAGAGATAAAAGATAAATACAAGTGTTTCCTAAAGATATACCAGGCTGAACCTGGCCTCATTTGGTTGAGACTGGCCAGGAAGTACTGTTTTAAACCCAAACTTGAAGGATGGTTGGTTGAAACTCAGGAAATCACAAGAGTCAAAGGAAAGTAGTAGAAAAACAGCATATGTAACTNTTTTTTTTTTTTTTTTTTTTTGAGAATGATGTTTTATTTACCTTTCATTGAGTCATTTTCAGCAGGTTTAACTGAAGTCAATGAAATTTTTTTTGGAATCCAGGCAAATGTAACCCTGAAACCTAAGCTTTTCAGTGTGTCAGATGGGTTCTTCCAGCCTGTTCGAGTCTGAGGGAAAAAACATTTTATTAAACAGTGTTCCCTGATTCTTTCATGCATACAAGGAAAGGGTAGTGAGGTGTGCCTCTGTAGTAGGCTTGACACCTATATTAATTACTTATTGAAAAGAATTAAAAATGGAACATGGCAAATATCAGTCTTGGACAGTGCAAAGGGATTATTTTGGGAATTCTTAAGGAGCTTAAGCATAGTCTTTGAATATTTAAGGAGCTTAAAGGTAATTTAAAAATATATATTTAAAAAATACTGACAGTCATCCTGTAACCACAAACAGGATGGCCTTGAGTGGAGGAATTAAGAATTACATCTGTGTTGTGTTTGATAAAGTTAAGATGCACCTTTCTTTCTACCATCCAATTCAAATAATAATGGTGTCCAATGCAAATACCAGTTTCCAGTAACCGAAGTCATTGCTTTTCCTACACCTCTGCAACTGCAGGCGTATGAGTCTATCTTACTTACTGAGGCTGCTTTCATAATTCCAGTGGGCTGGGTTCTAAAAGAAATTTTAAAACTGTTTTCGTCTCCATCAAGTCTTGGTTTGCTTTGGTACTATAATGTACAGCAACCCACACGTCACAAATACTTGAAAAAAGATAGTCATTAAAATATTCCTTTATTTCAACAAATTTTCTGTTACTGCTTCTCCCCACTGCGCAATCACATGGTTATTTCATCACCCCCTGTATCATCACACCACTGATCCCACTTGTTTAATTTTCTCTGCCTCATTATGAGTGCCTGATGTTCCCTTTAATATTATTAATTTCACTACTCCCTGGTTTGAAACTCCTAGAGCTGTTTTATGGTCTCCAACATCCACCCATCCTACCTTCTCTTGAAAAACAAACAGGACTACAAAGCACTCAAGCCATTGGATATAAGGAAAAGAGCCTGTGAATAGAGAAACACTTCATTGACAGAATGTAAACCAGACATGTTAAACTCACATTTGGCCATAAAGAACAGCCTGAGTCCCATAGAAGGACTTCAGCCAAAACAGAAGGTTCTTGTGGTGAGACGGCTGATACGGTCAGGCTGGAAAAACCTCTCCACTCCTTCCTGTGGGCACCTGAATTCCACAGGCTTGCAGATGGCAGGAGGCATTGAATAACGATTCCTTAGAGTTTTTTGTGTGCTAGAGACCTTGCACATGGCATGCACCTCGGGACAAGATGATTTTGATTCCATGAGCAAACTCAGATTAAATAAGGGGGGAAATGTTTCTAAGGTAAGGTTTTCTTGGAAACATTTGAAAAATGCAACACTATTCCACTGTAATGGAGCAGGTAGAGGCCGGATGGCCTCCAGGGGATACAATATGTGCACAAGAGGTGTCATTCCAATACATTTCTTTATACTTTATACTAATCTAATTATATTTGGCCCCATGGTCCATTTTAAAGTCTTGGTCCACAGAGTTTGAAAATAATTTATTTCTATCTGGAAGCTATGAGTACAGTGCGAATCCTGAGAAAATTTTTAAAAATGATATTCTAGTTATGATTAAGGTAAAACCTAGCAAAGTTGGCATATTTGGAGTAGCTCTACAGGAGGAAATTACAGATTATTGTGGTGTGTTTTTTTTTTTTTTTAGATTTTTATATGTTTTTTTAAATTTTGTTCTAATAAGTTATAGGTGACAGTAGAATGCACTTTGACACATGATACACAAATGGAATATAATTTCTCATTCTTCTGGTTGTACATGATGTAGAATCACACTGGTTGTGGTCATATATGTACATAGGGTAATAATGTCAGATTCTTTCTACAGATTCTTGAGGCAGTTCTTTTGCTTCATATTTTGTCTTGCATAACTTTGACTAACCTAAAAATTTTTGAGGTGAGTGTAACACGAATTGAGTTCTCTTACTTCTTACATCTTGAGAGAAAAATTTGATGTAATGGTTGAAGTGATAAAATAAATGGCCATGCTAAATGGAAGATGAACTTGAGAATGAAAAGTTATTTTGGAGAATAAAGCTGTCACTAATCAATCTCAAAATTCTTACCTTGGTATCCATGAGCCCTGCCAAAAAGATCTTAGATAGGACTCAGAGTATTCAAAAAATGTGCTGAAATTATGTCAAAAAATATAACACTTGGAAAGAGGTTCATGGCTCAAGCCTGTTAAAATCTAACATTTAGAATCTTCTTTTATTCATTTTAACTTTCATTGTTTGGTTTCTTTTCCAAGAATGTAATACTATGTCTGCCATTCAGTTCAGCCTTCTTTCACACTCATTTTTCATTCATCTATTCACTTACGCAAGAAATATTTGCCAAGGTCCTGTTCTGAGTGCTGGAGAATAGGGCAGTGAAAAGAAAACAAGATCCATTGCCTCAAGAAGCTTTTGGTCTAGTGAGGAGAATGATAAAAAACTAGAAAACAAGTAAATAAGATAATTTCAGAGAGCAAGTGTATAAAATAAATAAGCTAATGAGATAGAAAATAACTAGAGTCCCCTTTACACAGGATGGCCAAGGTTGGCATCTCTAAGATGTATCACTTGAATTCACACTAGAAAAATGAGCCATACCTAGCTTGAAGGAGGCTCAGAGAAAGTCATCCCAGCCAGAACAAATATTAAGACCAAAAGCCATGAAAAGAACTAGAATGAAGACGAATTGCTAGGTGATAGGACAGGGTACTAGATAAGACTAGAGAGCTGGCCAGTTAGACCTTCTAAGACAGCATAGGCCGTGAGAAAGACTTCAGATATTTCTCAAAATCCCTTATGAACTATTTCACCTGCTCTAATAAATGCAATAGATTGGGTTCTTAAACAGGAGAAATTATTTCTTAGGGTTCTGGAGGCTGAGAAGTCTAGGACCATTGCTAGGCAGTTCTACTCCTGGAGAAGGCCCTCTCTCTGGGTTATGGATAACGGCCTTCCTCAAGTATCCTCACATAGTGGGTATAGTAATCATCTCTCTGTTGTCTCTTCTTATGGAGGCTTCACTCTCATGACCAAATGGCTTCTCAGAGGCCCCACCTCCAAATACTCTGACACTGAGGATGACTTATCAATTCAGTCCTGCACACACTTAGAGGGATACTGATGCCATTTTCTAACATGGAGGATACATGGAGCAAATATGTATAAAGGGTCAGAGGAAAGATAACTATTAATTCTCTTATATTTAGATGTCTTGCAGGTGAAACCAGGGAGAATTTCAGTCTGGCAAACAATTAGCTTATAGGTGGTTTTCAAATCTATGGGTCTTGTCACCTGTGGAAAGGACAAAGGGCAGAGGGGCTATAGCTTAAATACATTAAGACAAAGAGCCAATATATTTTGTTTAAGATACCCATGGCTTTGTATATATTGCAATAAATAAGTGACTACTATGTGATACACACTTAAATACATTCTTGCTCTTGACACTTGGAATCCAATGGTTGAAATAGAAACACAAATAGGCAATTTCAGTATATAAAGAACTCGATTTTTTACTTAAAGATAGACTGTCTCTAATCTCTGTGATTACTGTATGATCTATTGAATGGTGGATATTTTAATCTGAAGCATAGTTCTGCTCATATATCTGCCCTTCACTTATTTACATATATTTATTAGAGTTTAATCTGGTTCAGACATGATTATTGGCATCATGACTTAGTGGTAGAATAGACATTTAACCAACAGTGAAAGAAATGGTTTAAGTGACAGTATTGATACAAGAGATAAAAGATAAATACAAGTGTTTCCTAAAGATATACCAGGCTGAACCTGGCCTCATTTGGTTGAGACTGGCCAGGAAGTACTGTTTTAAACCCAAACTTGAAGGATGGTTGGTTGAAACTCAGGAAATCACAAGAGTCAAAGGAAAGTAGTAGAAAAACAGCATATGTAACTGCACTAAACAGAACATAGCATAACCAGGAAGTGGTGAGGTGGAGGGAGGTGGGCAGAAGAGTGGGCAGAAGCTGGATGCTGATGATTTTGGAGGCCATGTTGATAATGACAGTTTTGTCTTGAGAAGAAGCCACTAAGGGAATGTCAACAGGGAAGATGAGGTCAGGTTTGCATTTGAGGAAGGCCATTCTTGTTATTGGAGGAAAAGATTGAGGTGATTGGAAAATGTTCACATGGCTTGATAACACATTGCAAAGATGTATAAACTTCCTCAAAGCTGTCAATAATAGAGACTCAATCTATGTTTCCAGATAAATTTCTACCTACTGCATAGGATATTACATCAGGAAATCTAACTGTGGTTGCTTCCCAAACATGCTTGATGGCTTTTAGTCTCCAGACTTTGCTTCTCTGCTTGGAAAGAACTCTGCCTCCGGCTTTACTATTTACTTCTCATCCACTATCTTAAAAGCCATTTTTTTTTCATGAAGTCTTTATGAGTTCTCATTAATGAATCTAATTTTTCCTCATTAGTGCCCAAATTTTGTTTAGGAGTACAAATGTTGAGGACGAAGACCTCAAAGCCTTTCTCCAGTTTTAGCACTCTAAGGAGTGGATAGAACAAGGTATCTCTCTGGAAAGTCCTAAAGCCATGTAATTCAAAGGAATTCAAAGGAAGGAATGAAACATACCAATAATGGAAGGGAAAAGAAGAGCAGAGAGAGAGATAGAGATAGAGAGAGAACACACACACAAGCAGAAACACTCATTCCCAGTTTTTGGAAGAAGGAAACCCTATTCCTAAGATGTAATCTAAATTAGCCTTGGTAGGGCACAAAGGACTAATTGAGCATACTTGTTCTCTCTTCCTGTAATCATTTTAGGAGAGGGTATAGTTTACAGGCACAAGCATTAAGTCTGATGAAGCAAATGAGATGAATGAGAAAGCCATACTTCATCCAAACACCGCAAATCAACATTCATCTTCCTTACCCTCCCATTGAAGATACCTACCCCATGAATGATTCATGGTGAACCATCAACTAGTACAGTCACTCCTGGAGAACACCAAGGGTTTGCTTACACATAATTACTCAGAACTGAGTAGGAGGAAATCCCTGTCTCGGATCATGGGAGATAATGGAATTCCAACTAAGGATGCCTTGGCAAACTAGAAGTACTTTCCCTTGGACCTTTGAAATCCTTAATGAGTTGAATCATGTCAAGTAACAAAATAAACAAGGATGAGAAACATCAGTTGGGTTTGGTCCAAAGTCTAGCCTGCTTAAGATTGGTCTTCCCCCATCATTGCTTAAGCATTATACAGTTTTCTATCAGCCAAGCCTGTGGTTTTATTTAATTTTTTTTTCTTTTTCTTAAATCAGATTTCAAAAGCCAGGCACTAGTTGATGGTAATTAGTAGGCATCAGTTGAAGTTTATTCTTGCTGTTCTTTCCAAGCATGCATAATTTTTGTGAAGAGAAACGAAAATCCAATTACTCCGGAAACCAACCAGTGTGGCTCATCTGCTCTTGTGTTGGCTCTTTAGAAATGACTCTTAACAATTGAAAGGAAGGCAAGATGCAGCCCCTGTCTTTGAGGAACTCACAATTTAGGATGATAATAGCATCTTATAATGTTGTATATGCTATTAGCGGGGAAACGTGGGTGAGAAGCCCAGCACTTTGACCATATATCCATTCTAGGATAATCTGGCACAAGAATTGTGGATCCTGTAACACATGTAACATAGAGAAATGTTTGCATCATAAAGAATTTACTGGTGATTTTATTTCTAGGGTCTCTCTCATATTTTCAAAGATACTGTTAAAAATGCCTGACTTGAAACTTCACAGGAACACTTACACTATATAAACTAAAAACATCTGATACAATGTTGGAGGACTCAGATTCCTCAAATCAAGGAAGGCAGGAATTTCCACTCCACTTTGCAAAATTTGGGTCTATGATAAAAGGTTCAGTAAATTAGATTACCTCATTATTTAAATTATTTCTTGAAATGTTGGTTAATTTCAGAAACTTCATTGATCTTTGAGTTCCAGAGAATGCTTTAGTATTACAAAAGCAAATCGGATTTGGTAGTAACATATACACTTTATCATTTGGATTAACATTGCTTAGGTCATATTTTTCTTCCACATAGATTTATTTTTGTGGAATAAACATGACATTAGAGGTAAAGAATATTAAAGTTGTCGTTAGCATTTTTTACTCCAGGAAATTTTCTTATCACAAGTGAAAACTACAAAAAATAAACTTAAAAAAATTACATTTGAAATTACTTCTCTTAAACTCTTCTGATAAAGACATTTTTCAATAATACTTTGCATTTGAAATCAATTTTCATTGCCCACCTGTGTCTGAATTGATGTACTATTGTGTCTGATCATTTCATGCCACAGATTAGCAGAAAGGCAATCCCAAGGATTTCGAGGCTTTCTTTGGTTCCAGGAAATTTTCCACTAAATGGATAGATAGACATTGATTATGAACAGAATTCTCCAGTCATAATTTTTTTTTCTTGTCTGTGTAACAGTTTGATCATACCATGTTTCTACTTAAGGACTCACATAGACTTTGACACTTTAAAAAATTAAGTGTAAATTCCTCAACCTAGTTTTCCAGGCTCCTAACACGGGACCTCATGTGTTTGTTCATTTTTCTTCCCACTGCAAGTCAAACCTAGCTCCTGTCCCAGCCCAGCCAGTCTGCTTACAGTCATGCAACTCCTCCCTGGGAGCCGAGGCTGTCCTATATCTGGCACCTATTCATCTTTTCACACATCTCTTTGTCTGTCCTTCAGTGAAAAGCATACTGGACCAGGTACAGCACTGGGTATCATGACAACCCAAAGATGACCAAGATGCAGCCCCTGTCTTTGAGGAACTCACAGTTTAGGATGAAATATGGACATGTAAACAAATATATAAAGCAATGCAATGAACTAACTAAGAGCTTTCAGCATTGAGTAAGGGAAAGATTTATTTTAGGGAATGTCTTAACAGAGAGGTTAGTTGGTTTGAACCTTGAGGAACAGAGTCTACCCTGAGTGTTTGGATTTTTCTGAGTAAGTTTTCTGATGTACAGGATAGGCCCTTTAAAGACAGTTGTTCAATCAAAGAACTAACAAAATGCTGAGATAGATTTTTTTGGTGTAGTTTTATTTTTTTCTTCCACAATAATTACAAAAGACTTATGAAGTTAGTAAGGCTATTAGTGTTATATCAATAAAACACTGTTGCAAAAGAAGTTGATCCAGTAGATGGAAGATCTGAATCCATATGTGTTCTTCAGACTGCAAGGCCTTATTTCTTTCTACTTTGACTTCCCATTTTTCTGACCATCCTTTGGTATTTCTGTACTGTTCCTGGTTCAGACTCAGAGCACTCAACCTGAGTTGATAGAGACATATAACATTGATTTTAAAATTTTAAAATAGAATTTCCAAACACTATAACAGCTCCTAAACTGGGCCTTTATTCTTCTTTAACTGTTCTCTTGCCATTTGCTTCTCTTTATTGTTTTTTTAAAATTTGTTCTTTTTAGATATACATGACAGCAAAATGTATTTTGACATATTATACATACATGGAGTATAACTTTCCATTTTATGGTTGTACATAATGTAGACTTGTACAGGTCATGTATTAATATATGAATAGGAAAGCTATGTTGGATTCATTCCACCATCTTCCTATTCCCCTTCCCTCTTTCTTCCCTTCATTCCCCTCTGTCTAATCCAAAGAACTTCTATCCCTTCCCTCCTTATTGTGTGTTAGCATCTGCATGTAAGAGAGAATTTTCAGCCTTTGGTTTTTTGGGATTGGCTTATTTCACTTAGCTTGATAATCTCCAGTTCCACCCATTTACTGGCAAATGTCATAATTTCATTCTTCTTTATGGCTGAGAAATATTCTATTATATATATGTACTACATTTTCTTTATCCATTTACCTATTGAAGTTCACCTAGGTTTCTTTATCCTTCTTGAAGCTGAGACAAACTACTTGTTTGAATGAAAATAAAAAGCATGACAACCTTTAGTTGCCAATAGAGCCATGTTGAAGACTATCACTCCTGAGCTATGGCAAGAAGAGTTGAGAATAAGAAGAGGAGGCAGGTCCACAGATACATAGAAACTTCTCAGGGCTACTTAGCTCTTAGATAAATGACACCAACTACTCTGAGTTTTCTTCACAACCTTGGCACATGGTGTGAGATCTTTTAGTTGCCCAAGTACTACTTTCAGAAGTTCAAGGCCATAGCAGGAACCTTAGTTTCCATGATTGTACTAATATAACTCCTAGAATTACTCTCTACAAAAGAAAATTAAAATCTTTGATTTATTGTCAAGTTTTCCTAGGTCTTTATACTTAGGCACATGTCAGATATTCTACAGGTGAGTCATGAGTAATGATTGGAGAGAAATCTTTTCTCTCAAATTCTTGTTTTCCTTTCAGTGATATTCCTAGAACACTCTATTGACCCCTTGTGCCTGGAGTGTGGAGAGGAGATTCTTGGTTGGGCTGGTGTTTTGCACATAATGTATTCTCAGATGCTTTCCAAGAATGACTCAGGCAAGGGTAAGCTTCACAGAATTCCGGTGCAGGCAATGGGAGAAAGCTGTAGTTTGTTTAAACATGAGTGTGCTCATTCTGAGCAGACTGAGTAATAATGTTCTTCTGAAAGTGAAGCCTGAGAGTAGAAGTCAAACTATCTGACTTCAAATGTCAACATAGAACAAATATGAGCAGGTGAGATTAACTTCTCTAAATCTCAGTTTCTCTTTGTGTGATAGGAAAGTTAATGCCTATTTTTTATCCATTTGACGGTAGCGAAAAAATTGGATTGACCATTATTTATTGAGTGTTTGCTGAAGGAAGAGTGGGTGAAGATACTTATAGTCATTACAGAATATGCCTGAAGGAAAAAGAGGTTGTTTCAACCTGTGTTTAGTGTCTGGTGCATGGGATATGGTAGTAAACAGATGTGTTCTTGCCCTCGAGGACTCACATGTTAATTTTAGGAGACAGACACTAAATAATTAATCACACATATAATTATGCAATTAAAATTGTGATAAGTACCACAAAAGATAATTATGTATAAGAGCAGAATGAAACTTATTCCAGTATCTAGAAAGGGTTCTCTATGGAAGTGACATTTAAGCTCAACTATAAAAGATGAAAGGTAAGGTGTGAAGTGGAAAAGATATGGGGGATGCTTTTTTTGGAAGCATAAGTGCTGTATATAAAAACTGTGAGGCAAGAAGCACACATCAGGAATGCAGAATGGAAAGCAGGCTTTTGAGGGTTAGAGCAAAAAGAAAAAACAGGGCAGAGGGAATGGCATTAGAGGAGTTTGAGAGACAGGTGGGAACCAGCTTCTGCAGGGCTTTGCAGACCAACTTAAGGATTCCGCATGTTTATCTTAAGAAAAATGGGAAGACTGTAAAGGGTTTTAGTGAGAATGCCTGATTAGATTTAAGAAAAAAAAAACAAAAACCTAGTGAATGCAAGGCAGAGAAAAATAATTGGTTGCTGAGGTATAAGACACCAGAAAGGATTTTCTGCAAACAGTCTCCCCATTCTTCCTGCTGTATAACAGGAAACCAGTTGCCATAGAACATTCTTGAATAGACCCTGGGGTGTTGATCTCATCACCTTTAATTTTCCTACATTCTATTCTTTTGATTTTTTCATGATAGAAGAAAAATGGGATCATTTATTGATACGATGCTGGTGGGTGGCAGCTATCTTTCCAAAGTAACATAGATGTATTTTAACATTGTAAGAACTGTCTTTTCTGATCATCAAATATTTATTAAGGAAATATAATCTAATGGTAGAGGCAAGGTAAGGATAGGTAGGTAGAAAGATGGGTAGGTACATAGATGGATAATATCGGTTAATAGGCTTCTAGTTGTAGGAAACAGAAATCCCACATAAGAAGTCCTGAGACAAAATGGCTCCAGATTAATTTGTTGATTTGTCACCTAATTATTTTTTTACTTTTCATTTGCCTGTCCTTTGTATTTGACAAGCTCTGTCTTTTTAATTGAATATATTTGTGGGGTACAACATGACGTTTGATAGATCTCTGTGGTTCTGGACTGGATGCAGCACCCTTGAAACATAGCCTGTCAATCCCAGGCCTGAGAAAGGGTTTATCTCTTTCAGGTGTATCTTCCTGAGAGATAAAAATCCTTTCTCAGAAGTCCCACAGACAACTTTATTCATGTCTCACATTAAGCAATTCACAGGGGAAGGAGATTCCTATTACTTTCAATTTCTTAACTCCATTATCTTAAACTTATTAAGATTCTCATCCTGGGACTATAATTGAAGGCAGGCTTTCCTGAAGCAAGAGGCTTTGCTGAGTCCCTGAATAAAATTAAAACCTGTTATTAAGGAGGAAGGAAAAATGACTGTTGGATGGTTGAGACATCAACCATGTGCCTCCTGTATAAAAATTAAAGGTAAATCACAAAAGAGTTGAGCCAATTAGTGACACGCAAAGTATCATCATCAGACCTGCAGAATTCATGAAATATTAGTTCTCTGGGATTCCTTAGGACCTACTGAGTCAGAATGCCTTGGGTGGCCCAGAAATCTGTCGTTTTAACAAGCTGAGCCACTGGACAGTGGTGCACAGTACAGGTTAAGAAGCACTGGTTTGAAGTCAGAGTTCATAGTAGAAGGTTGAATAACACCAAGCAAGGAGCTGAAAACATGGGACAGGTGTTGGGAAGAAAGATCAGAACCAGGAAGCTTAATAGAACAATGAAAACACAGGCCTTGTACTGTGCTAGCAAGGAAGCCATGTACCATCCTCTAAATCACATTGCTGTCCTTATCTACCAGAAGAATCCATCTTGGCCACCAGAATAAGACAAATGGGATAAAGATAAGAAAACACTCTTACAAAAACTGTATGAGGGAAACATAATAAATAATTCACTGGGAACTTTGCCCAGGCACAAAGGAGTTGCAGTAAATTTAGACTGTGGAAAACAGATAATGCATTCTGAAACATAAATATGGAAATGAAAAACATGGAGTGGCTGGAAAGCATGCTCTTTTACAGATACAGAATAACAATTAAAGATTCTCTCTCTAGATGTTTTCAGAATGTTGATCAAAGAAAAACACTTGATACAGCTGTAAACTGCTAGCAAATAAATCTATATGGAGATTTACTTTTTAGGAGGGGATGCTTTTATGAATCTGAATTGTGGGGGAGGAGATAAAAATTTTGCTTGTATTTTATTGTTGAGTACATGTAAGAACCAAATACCTGCTCAAAGAAACACACGTGCCTGGCTTGTAACACATGGAAGTGTTTTTAAAAAGAAGGAAGTAGCAGCACCCAGTTCATCTTGTCAATGTATGTAGAAAAGGAAATCCAAGGATTCTGCCACCTTAGAATATGGTAACCTCACGCCCGATGAATGCAACCATGGGAGACCTGCTTTAGAAAAGAAGGAAAAGGAAATCAGACTTGCAGGGAAATCCAACTTACAGAAAGAAGTGCTAACATTTATGAAGTAAAAGAGGAAAATAAGCTAGGGTTCAAGCAGTAAGAATAATTATCTTCCAAAACCAAAAGCTCCTGGCTGCCTTCAACTGTGTTCAAAATATGCTGTACAAAGTAAGCCAGTGAGTTTGCTAAAAACTCAGCTTCTGATTCCAATGGTCTATGGAGAGGCACAATAATGTGCATATCTAATAAGTTAGAAATGCTATCAGTTTGGGGACCACACATTGAGAACTACTTAGTTAAGTTTTTGAAGCTAAATGACATTAAAAAAATTTCCACTTTCCATTTTTTGCTGCTATCCCAACACACACACACACACACACACACACACATCATACACATATACATACACATACACCCATAAGACCTAAAATTTGCTCCACAGTATAGGAATACTGTGATTACTGGTGTCTGAAGACAGCTAGGATAACACTAGGTCTGGTACCCCTCATAAGGATCACCCAGTACACATTAGAAGAGCAGAAGAGGAAGGTCCACAGGTATAAAATTTCTTTTTGTTTACCAAACAGAGGAATAAGAGCATCTTGAAATTCTAGCTACAAGGCAGGCATTATATTAGAAAGCAAATAAGGAAGGAGACACAAGCTTTAGCTGAAAATTATTTTGTTATTAGTTAACGAGGGTAATGTGTAACTCTAACAGAAGATTGGTTGCATGATACCCTGGATATGAAATTGACTGATAATATATAAAAATTAGAATAAGTGATGAGATATAAGTTTATCATATCTTAAGGATGATTAATTTTACCAAAACTACTGAAGCTGGATTAACTAAAAGAATGGTGTGACTAAGATATGAGATTATAGTCATTTTAAAAATGTAATTCTGAAGTTTTCCATTTGAAAGAAAAACATAGTAAAGAAGTCCATATATGAAGATTAGTATTTCAATGTAATGATTTTAAGAGATACACATATTTTAAAAAATGAAATTCATTATATTCCTAATATAAAAAGCAAAAAGATCAATATAGAATTTGGGGGAAATTTGGAAAATTTGGCTTAAATTATAAAATACCTATACTCTCACTGTAGAAAAACAATAAATATTAATATTTTACTGTATTTTAGTGTTTTTCCTAAGCATTGCTTTTACATAGTTTTATGCCACATATGTATATATGCATACATGAGATATATATATATATATATATATATATATATATATATATATATATATATATATA
>NW_025999943.1:6005825-6018155 GCF_001458135.2 Marmota marmota marmota
GAGTAATACTCCATTGTGTATAAATGCCACATTTTTTTTATCCATTCGTCTATTGAAGGGCATCTAGGTTGGTTCCACAGTCTTGCTATTGTGAACTCTGCTGCTATGAACATCGATGTAGCAGTGTCCCTGTAGCATGCAGAGACTGTTTTCTGTGATCACATCTAGGGGTGGGATGGTGGGCACCTAATAATAGAGGCCAGGTACACTGCTAAACATCCTACAGTGCATAGTACAGTCCCCATAATAATAATTTTAAAATCCAGCCAGAAATTTCTCAACCCAGCACTTAAGCAACAGTGAGAACTTTATGCTAATAGGAGGAAAATCACAAGACAGTTGGTCACTACCTTACCACAGTCTAGAAAACAATTCATTTGGATGAGAAGAGAGATAAGATAGATGGCAGGAAGCAAATTGAACAGAGATTGCCTTAGAAGTGAACTCCCTTCACCCTCTTCTGTGTTTCCCATATTGGGAGTCTCAGGAAGAGAAAAGGTAACCATTTTAGGCAGCAGATGGGACCATCAAGAGATGACATTTCTTATATCTGAGCACAGAAGCAGCAGAAATGTAGATATCCCAGGCCTGGCTTGGAACAAATATAGAGAATGCCACATCCAAGGGAAATGTGGAAGAGAACAGGAGACATTCCAGAGACACCTGTGAGGGCCATTGATGGAAGATCAGGTGAGATGATGGGTTTCTGAGAAGATGCCCCTGGGTTAATCCTGCAAAAGGGAAATCATCAAAATGAATTACCCCGTCTCAGTTAAGGAAAGTTGAAAGTGAAATGAATTTGATTTTTTTTAAGTACTTTACTTGTACTTCAAAGACTATGGTCTGAGTGCATGCTACAAGTAGAAGTCTGTTCTAAATTACCTGGATGTATGGCAAATATATAAATCCATCTCAAGAAATTTAGCTAAAAGCAACCCCTTTTTAAAAATTAGTTACATTGAATTAGAACAGGTGCTATTAAACGTTCAACATGATATTGGCCTTTAATTTTGTGATTCTACCTTTCCGTCACCAAAGGCGTTTTATAATTTTATTCTGTGTTTGGGTATCAGCCTAGTGACATAACCGAAGATAATAGTCTTGTGGATTTAAAAGCAAGGCTAAGTATAAAATATCTAATTCAAAACCATTTTAAACATTGAAAGAGATCTTAATTTTTAACAATTCACTGCTGTGATCAATATAGTTTTTTATTATATGGTCTGGCTTGTTTTTTAAAAATTTAAGGGAAAAAAATCCAAGCTTATGTATTACCCTGTCACAGGCACCTCTGTTAAATAAAGCCAGTATTATCTTTCAAGGATGTTGCAATTCTATTGATTGAATCCCCACCCAGAAATTTATCCAACCATCCATCAAGAATTCTGATTGTCAAAGGAAAAGGACACAGGTTGGCAGAGGACATGCCCCCACCTGCAGCCAGCCCAATGTTTGTGTGTGCCCACTCCAAGCCAGAAGAAGACCTTATCCTCATGGGACATGGACTGCATTGTCTCCCTGGGAGAGAGAGAATTTCTTTTCCCTTTTTTAGTAGCCAATCTGTTTATTTGCTTTCTCCAAATCATTTGTTATCTTTGTCTCCCACTGGAGACTAGATGTTAAGAGAGTCCTCCTCCTTCCTCAGTGAGGACAATTATTTATTAGACAACCCTTATTTTACTCTTCTGGGTAAAGCCAGGTTGATTTGGTGGTAAGGAACAGCACATCCACTCCAGGTTCCTTCCTACACACCTACATCAGGGCTGGGTGTCCTTCCTCAGAGCACCACTGCTTAGGACTGACTGCTCTTTTAAAACTGCTAATGCCTACATTTACTTCCTGAGACAAGACATGGTGTTGGGATACAGAACATAAATTAAATTAAAAAAATATTATTCTGAAATTACAACATTTCTCGGGAGTCCAGAAATATCAAGTTCAATCAGAGCTAAAAGTTGCATAAAAACACTTCTGATCTACAAGCAAACATCTCCTCTACTGATTATATTTTGTCTTCCTACACAATCAGAAATGACTCAGAAAGAACAATGCTTTTTTCTCCTAATTGATTATCTAGATGTTGCTTTAGGGTTTGTTCTGGAACCTCATTCCCATCTTTGATGTGTTAAGGCAAAAATGATTATAATGTGATTCCTGATATGTATAGAACTTTATTTGGCATTGGCCTCTACCTTTTCTGAAATTTTCAGCCCAGTTGGAGTAGTCATTATTTTACAAAAGTCATCATTTTACAAAAATGATTATCCTTGTTGAATGCCATTTGAAGAAGAGTCTCAAATAGACACTCAGGAGAAACATTATGGCCTAAAGGAAGCTTCACAATTGGTTTTATATTACTGGAAAGTTATTACAGTTTGGATATTTACATTTTCCTTCTATGAAGATAACACCAGGGGAAAAGGTAAAAATCTATCAGGAAGGAAAAACAGTACTAGTAGTAAAGTTGGTTGAAAGTGTGATGTAATGGAAGGACCATGAATTTCAAAATAACAGTCATTTATTAGAATACCCAATATGACAATATTATTAAGCATTTGATCTTGGATGGGACATTTGTTTCTCATTCAAAATGGTAAATAGGGATGTAAGATTTTTTGGATGACTTAAATGAAATAAATGTATTAATGCACTTAGCACAATTACTGGCAGGTAGCAAAATCTCAGCTATTGGTTTTCTATCCTACCTTCATCATCCTGGTTGACTTCAGCAGTTTTATGAATTTTTGACTGAGAGCTGCTGATATTCAACTGAGTCTGATCACAGTTACAGACCTGAAAAATAATTTAGATGTTTGATATGGAAGAAACACTTTCAGTAATCTGCAGATATCCAAGCAGGAATTTCTCAAACTAAACTTCAGAACAAAGGCTATATAGTCTGTAAAATATAGTAATGCCATCCGACAGACTCTTTTGTTTGCTCAGGCCCTCTTACACACACTTCAATTTCCCTCCTTGCTACATAATTCCTTCTCCATGTTTCCCAAAGCTGTATGGTTGAAACCTTTCCTCCCCTCTGCCTCCCAGGCCAACTTTCTTCTTTCTCTGCAGACCCCATTATTCTTGTTGCTAACTACTTTCAAAATAAATGCCTTATAGATATAAAACTCCCAAGAAAATTTAAGGAAAAACTTTATATAAATGAAAATTTTGTATAGGAAACCTTTGGTAGATATGGATTACTATAAAATATAAACATGACTTTTCACACTGCCTTCTGTTTATTGTAAACCTATCTTTATTCATTCTTTTCTTGGTTACTTTGTAGGCTATCTCATCCTGATGGTAATAGCTAAGATTAGTTTCCAGTTACTTAACCCTTACATTGTGGCAGGCACTCAAGGATAATCTCATCTCACTTATCTGCAGTCTTGGGAAGGAGTCCCATCTTTAACTACAAGGAAACTGAGGCCTTATAGGAATTATATAACTTTATCCAGATCATGAACCATGGGTCTGAAATTGAAGCAAAGCCCATGCAAATAAACAAGCAGATTGGACAGTTGACAATGAAACAATGCCTACTGAATAGACAATCCTGATCAAAGACTGAGTTATTTTCAAACATCTTTCAAAACATTTGAGAACTCCCAGAATTTCTGTTTTCCATAAAGCATACAATTAATGGTGTAGGGTGCTTATTTTAATACCCCTGAAACCATTTCTTTGATTTACAAAGCCTTTTGCAGGAAAAATATCATTTCCACCTATCTGGAACCCGGACACAGAAACAAGCAAGTGGTGTGAGCTCCGATGAAGGGGTTGTCCTTATCTACACTTCCCACTAAAATATGGAAAAGTGACACTAAATTTTACTCCTAATATAGACATCTATTTGTTTTGTATGATTTAGTTATATTTTGGTTTAGAGAAAGAAAGTAGAAAGTTAAATGACATAATTCTTGGTTCTTCTTAGGTTTGGCTACCTATAATAGAAACTCCAAATAACTGTTACTGAAAGAAGACAGTGTCTCACTTAAAAGTTTAATGAAGGAAGCTAAGAGCCATTATAGAGGCACCAGAGTCATCTGGCAACCTAGCCATCTCCACATTTCCACTCTCTTTACCTTTCCCATGTTATAGTTCTCATTTTTTTTTTTTTTTCTAAGGCAGATATATTGGTTTTGTAGGGCTGCTGTAACAAATTATGGCAAACTTGCTGGCTTACATCAACAGAGGTTTATTTTCACGTAGTTCTAGAAACCAGAAATCTCCAATCAGTTTAATTGGGTCCAAATCAAGAAGACTGTGCTCCTCCAGAGGCTCTTGGGCACAATCCATTTCTTGACTCTTCCAGCTTCTGGAGCTGGGGGCATTTCTTGCCATGTGGCCATATATGTACTCTGTGATTGCAATGTTTTCTTCACTTTGGTGTAAAATCTCCCTTTATGAGAAGACACATGATTACATTTATTTTCTGCTATGGCTTGAATGGTCTCTCCAAAATTCAGAGTAAAATTTAATTTCCATTGTGACAATATTAAGAGATAAGACAATTACAAAGTGATTAGGTCATATAGGTACCATCCTTTTTTTTTTAGATACTTTTTTTTAGTTATAGTTGAACACAATACCTTTATTTTATTAATTTATTTTTATGCGGTACTGAGGATGGAACCCAGAGTCTTGCACGTGCTAGGTGAGCACTCTACTGCTGAGCCACAACCCAAGCCCCAAGGTATCATGATCTCTGGAATAGATTTGTTACAAAAGGAGGCAGTTTGGCTCCTTTTTCTTCTCCCTGTCTTGCATGCTTGCCTGTCCTTGCACCTTCTAGCATAAAATCATGTAGCCCAAAAGGCCTTAATCAAATGCTACATATGCTCTTGGACCTCCCAGCCTCCAGATCTGTAAGCCAAATAAACTTGTTTTTAACTTATCTAGTCTGAGGTGTTATGTTATAGCTGTAGAAAATGGGATAAGACAGGCCCATGTAGATTATGCAATATAACCTCCCTTATTTAAGATGTTTAATTTAATCACACCTACAAAGTCCTTGTTTAAGGGACTTAATATAAAGAAAGATTCCCAGGTTCCAGGGAATAGCATGTGAATATTTTGGTGGGGAGGAGAGGGATGTATTGTTCAACCTACCACAATGGATCTCTAGCCAGTATATCCCTGTTTACAAAATCAAGATGGATGAAGGGGATAAAAAGGGACATATCCACTTATGTTAAAGACATGTTTTACCTGAATATATATATTCATCCTTCTATCCATAGGCCCCTCCTACTAGTCCATCTTGAAAGAGATATCCAAAGTCAATTAAGTCTTAGATATCTGAATTGATAGAGAATCATTTCTACTAGGTACCAGAATCATCTCTTCTCATGGTCCAGTTATATGCCCCTTAAAACAACAACAACAACAACAACACACACACACACACACACACACATCCCAAAAACTCTTATTTGAAATATGAGAGTGGAAAACAGATTATCTTGGAAGTTATTGCATCCAGCTGGACAGAAATAATGATGACTCTCTTTTTGTAAGCAGAGTGTTCCTACGTTACCCCCATCTGAAATTGCCTCTGAGTGGCTCTTCCTTGTTACTATCCTTCATCTGAGGCATTGGAGAGGGTGCCTTTTGGTACTACTGGTTTGGAGGCCAAGGGGGTGATTTTGGAATTAAATAGGGTTTTCATTTTTTAGTAATGTAACTTCTTTAAATTCCTGGTAGACTTCCAATTTATTTGCTTCTGGTCAATCATTTGTATTAGTAACCACAGATAAAAATCTTATAGAGTCAGAGATTTTAAGGCTGAAGATAGGGTCTTTTATTTATTGCCCTTGAGCTCTGCCTAGGCCTCTCCTCTCATGTTTCAGACTAATGCTCTTAAAGCTATTTAAAACAAAGCCCCAGAGTGAGGAGACAGCACTCTTCATCTGATCTTTGCCATTGCTGCCTCCCATTTCCTAGCAGAGAACTCTTAGCTACAGGTGCATGGAAAAGACTCAGAGGTACTGTCTTGTCTTCTGCTAAGTCTGACCCTTTGCAGTCTTTTCTTAGAACTGCTTGAAACTGGGATACAAAAACAATTAGCTTTTGCAATCCCAAATCATTGACTGTTTAGTGTTAACAGTCATTAATACAGACTTGAGAGCTAGACTGTCTACTTCAAATAAGTTTCTTCACATTTTATTAGGGTCATTGGGAAATCACTTTACTTTCCCACTTTTCATCATCTGTAAAATGGAGCTATAGGTAGTATGTACTTCATTGTGCTCTTTGAGGATCAAAGTTACTTAAAATATACAAAGCACTGAAATGGTACCTGGAACATTGTATGCACCATCTATGTGCAGTTCACCTTGATGTACTAATGTAAGATTGCTAGACACTGGGTCAACTTGTACTGCAGGATGAAGTCTGCTACCAAACTGATTATCTCACACTTGAGTTGACTTCTTTTGTGCACTCTACTAAAGCAGAAGGAAATAACCAATACAAGACAGCATACTGGATCATTTCTACCATTTCCCTTATTGCTATGACCATTGCATGTGGTCTACCCCAAATTTCTTAGAAATAGTTTCACCATATGTTCTGCCATAACATGAGTTTCTACCTTTTTGGTTCCTATGATCTGAAGTCCCAGTACCCATATTTTAGGTTATGTCAGGGCCAATGCTCTACTTTCAGTCAACAAATTCTTTATTTGCTAGGGTTTTATTTATTGCTTATAATGGATATGCTAAATACCCAAAGAATAAACATGATGAATCTTCTTTTAGAAGTCTGGGTTAAGGAAGTGCAGGGACGGCCTGCTGGTCCCGTAGTCATGTCTGAGACACAGGTTGTCTCCAGATTTCCATGCCACCATCACTCAGATGCTTCCGCGTTCACACAGTTCAAGATGAGAACCGAGAGAGGAGAAGGAGCATATGTTCCGGAAGCTGAACACACATATGCAGAACTTGTTGCAGGGCCACACCTCGCAGGGGAGCTTGGGAAATGTGATCTGGGGCCAGTGGCAATGTGCCAACCTCAAAACCGAGCCTTCTGTTATCATAAAGGAGAATGAGAAAAGGACCTGCGGAGACAAACAGAAGCCTCTGCCACAATCAGTAAAAATGGCTGTTTCTCTACCGTAACAACATGTCTGTTCAAAATAATGCATCATGTGTAACCCATTCAGTCTCCACCTCTTTCCCTACCACAAGAAAATGTAAAACCAGTGGGTGCATATGTATCCAATAAAAAATAAAATAAAACCCAATAGCTTATATCAAATGACAATTCTGTTCTGGAATAGTTTATGGTTTTCCCTTAAGATATAATTGCATTTCCTAAAATTGGAATTAACTTGCATTTGTAGGTTTTGAAAATAAAGACCAAAATATTTGCATATTTGTGTCGCATTCAGTTGATGTAGGCTCGTTTTTTTTTTCATAGAAACAAGATACCTATCTTAGCCCTTATAAGCTTCCTCAACGTGCATACATAGTAAAGTGACACTTTTAGAAGTAACCAGAATTTTGAGTTGACACAAAAAACAGTGTTTTCTATTATATTTGAACATACAGAAGGGCTATGAGAGACTAAACATCTTATTTATTTATTCATTTTTTACTTTTCGGTTTCTCTTTGTAGAGACAAATTGAAGAAACAAAAATTCAATAATTTGAGATTTATAACTACCACAAATCTTCATACTTAAAAGCAACTACCAATGAGCAAAGAAAAATAAGCCATAAATAAATGATTTGTTTTCCTTCTTTGTCAAGCAGCTCTGCCGTATCTGTGCCTAAGCTTTTTTGGTTGTTTTTTGGTTGGTCGGTTTTGTTTTGTTTTGTTTTGTTTTGGGTGATGTTCAGTATTTTGTGTCCTGATAGGAATTTTAATGAATGTAAAACAAAAGCACTGGTACTAAGCTGAGCCCAATGGATGAATCAGGTAGGCGTGTGTATTCACAGCATTGATTGCTGACAATTTTCTTGTGCCACTGTGGCCCAAATGTCAGTCAACCAGACATGTCACCAGAGACATTTTTTTTTTTAATTTTAAGATCCTAGAGATTTTTCAAAAACATACACACAAACATTCTGCACAGTTTTGTTTCAGTTGCAGTAGACGCGGAAGCAGGAACCAGCTAGAGCATGCATCTGCTCTGGACAGTTACCCTTGCCCATGTCACTGAAGATCAAGAATTCCCCTGCAACCATGAGGAATTAGCCATTTTCTTTTACAGTCAGCCCATTTCAGAAATACGGTAACTGCTAATGTATTTCTCCCCTTTATCTTTAGAATACAATGTGGCAATAGGTATTCAGTATTTGTTAATATAATACATTTTACAAAACAAAAAAAAGGAATGCTTGTAAGTTCCTACAGAACAGAAACAAAACATGATTTATTTGAATAATTACTACTTACATATGTATTTAAATGCATGTCCTTATCCATATCCAGGAAATATTCATACTGCCTTACTGGAACTTTTGTCTTAACTCACTTCCCTACCTGCCTCTGAAAGTGACTTAGTTACCTTCGTAACTCTTTCAGGGTCTTGGTTTCACAGGGTCTGATCCTTGTCAGCCTCCACTTTAAAATTCTTCAAAAGTCTCTTCAAAGTCTTCCCAGCCTCCATGATCAAGTCCTTTAAGGTGGCACACAGCCCTCAGAACTTTTACCTCTTCCTGCCACCAGAGTTTTATGTTTGCCCTGGTAGCTCATGACTTAGCCAGAAACTATTTAAATAAATCTAATATTTTCAAAAAAGTTCTTAATTAAAAGAAATAAGAAAATGAGGTTTCAATGATAAGTAAATGGACTACAGGTACTTAGCAATTATGTACTATTCACTGCTCTTTATGATTCTCTAAGTATTTTTGTCAATTTGAAGAACCATGAATGCTTGTCCACTTAAAAATTCTTTTTCTTTTTCTTTTTTTTGCACTACACTGTCATATAGCAAAAGGTTTGAGCAACATAAATGTACACCAAGTGGTACTTTGCTTAAATTAATTATAGTAAGTTATAATGGAACACACATGGCATGATCTCATTTTACAGAAGAAAAAATTTAGTGATATATATAAGAATATACAAAAATCATTTATGGAAGATATTCACCAAGTTATTAACAACCCGTATCTCTGAATGAAAAGAAATCGAGTATTCTTTGTACTTGCCCTATTGTTTTTGTTTGTTTGTTTATTTGTTTGGTACTAGGAATTGAACTCAGAGGCGCTTAACCACTAAGCCACATTCCCAGTCCTTTTGTACGTTTTATTTAGAGGCAGGTCTCTCTGAGTTGCTTAGGGCCTCACTAAGTTGCTGAGACTGTCTTTAAACTTGTGATCTTCCTGCCTCAGCCTCCCAAGCCGCTGTGCCCTATTGGTTTTTATTTTATTTTCTTCCTGAAGTAGTAATTCCTTCCTTAAACAAGCAAAAAATAAAAAATAAAAGGAAAAAGTAGTAGAATAAGGTAAAAATGGAAGTAGCTACCTTTTAATGTGGGAGGGCTTACTGTGAGCTGGGCTTATTGTGGTAAATTTTAATTTTCAATTGTGTGTTTTAATACACAATAAATCTGTGAGGTAGATATATGAATGACATTTTATAAACACAAAAATAGAAACTTAGAGATACTAAATAATATTCAAGGCCACATTGTGCCTGGATCCAGACACAAGATTTAACAGAAGCTGGCCAGGCTCCTAAGAAGTCATTCTATTCTCTGCTACTGAAGAATCTTTAGATAGTATTTTAACCATTACAAACAGTGCGGGCAAGAAATAAATGGCAAAGTAATTAATTCAAAACTGAAGCAAAATAAAAATTAAAAAGCCATATGAAAGTTAAAATTAAAAATTTAAATTAAAAATTAAAATTAAAAAGCAAAGTAATGTTAAAGCCATCTGAAAGATCTATTTATTTATTTATTTATATTATTTTTATTATTTTAATTTACAGTACTGGGAATCTAAGAAGCTCTTTTATAATGCACCAAAATTAGCAAAGTTTAGGAAGAAAAATAAGTGATTGGAGACATTAATGTTCGACAACAAAAAAATTTAAGTTATGCTCATCAGCTTTGTGACCTAATTGTTGTAAAGTCCAATGATCTAATGTCCTCTGGCTACCCTGCACTCTTCCTTGGCACTCTGGCCACTTGGATGACTTCACAACCTCCACACATAGCAAGCAATTACTTGAACCTTGGCTCTGTCCATGCCCTGGAATTCTCTTTTCACTGCTTAGTATACTTATGAATTCTCTAAGATTCTGACTCCTCTCTCCCAACAGGCCTTTATTTCCATCCAGAAGATGATTTACGTCTCAATTTCACTGTTCTCCCACATTCAACACACTGAATAACCAACATGGCAGGAACCTTGGCCAATCGGAAAAGGTCCAACTATGCAACACTATCAGACACACAGCTGACTATTTCCTGCTGGGAAGATCACATTGTGTACATCTCTCCAATAGGTACCTAAGTTTCTTGAGGACAGGGGCCATCTGATATTTAATTTTATGTTACTTCTCATATTGGCAATGCTGAAACTAAGACAGCATATGGAGCAATGCTCAAACATATGTACCTTTTTCTCAGTTCTAGAATGTTCAGGAAACTCCTTGCCCATCATAGAATAGCAGGCAATGCATCAAAACAGTGATCTCAGTATACGCCTGATTTCCCTGGGGTTTCAAATCTCCGTGGAAAGGAACATGGTGCCTGTTTGACATTAGTGTTCCATATATGCAGACACCTCTCTTAAAGGTGATGAAGGTGGGGAGCAGGAAGCAGACCTAAATGGTCTTGGAGCTCTTAAAGTAAAAGTCACCATGAGGACATCTTATCTGGCAGGTTGGGCCTGTAACCTCAGCTTGGTAAGACACAGTAGTAGTTTCATGTTAGTGAGCTGCACCATGACCAGTTCCCCACTTAGTATGCTCTCCATACTAACCTGGAATAGTGTGTTCCAGATGGAAGAAGGCCATTTAAAATGTAAAATTAGTGTATCACCAGAGGCCCAAGCATTTTTCTGTGGGACATAGTGCAACTTTCAAAATGCATCAGTGTGAGAAAGGTGGACATGTCCTCTTGTTTGGAGAGAGTCACCAGAACTTAAAGTCAGATATCTGAATGAATGTTGGGTTTTCTTTCCCAGAGATTGTGGATGAGAAGACATCTTCAACACCGGGATGAGACATTTTACTTTGATAGCTTCCATAACAAATTATCTCAAACTTGGCATATTTAAACAGCACAACTTTATTATTCTACCATTCTCTAAGTCAGAAGTCTACCATGAGTCTCACTAGACTAAAATCGAGATGCCAGCAGGGCTCAGCTTCTGCTGGAAGCTCTGTGAAGTATATATCTCAACTTTTCTAACTTCTTAAGGCTTACCCACATCCTTTGGATTATGACCCCTGTAAAGCCAGCAATGGTACGTCAAGTCCCTCCACTTCACCACTCTGATATTCTCTTTTTTTTTTTTTTTTCCATTAAAGACCTTTGGGATTATGTTCAGCCCACCAGAATGATCCAGAATGCTCTCTCTGTTTTAAGATCAGCTGATTAGCAACCTCAGTTTGACATACAGCCTGAATTTTCCTGTGCTATGAAACATTGTCCTAGACTCTGGGAATTAGATCATGGGCATCTTTGGGGTTGGACATTATATCTGCCTTCCACATATGAATAAGCAGAGTACAGTACCTATACTCAAAAGGCAAGAGCATTAGGTGCATGGAAAGAAGAATGATAGTCTGGATGGGGATGGTTATGGCAAAGCAAGACCTTAGAGGATCATCAGATACAAATGGATAAAGAGAATAGAAGCCAGAATAGAGAGGCTATGGAGCAGTGGGTGGATTTCATGTGGTTATATATGAGTAGTTTATATATAACCCCACCTCCCTACAGGATTCCTGGAAAGCTTAGAAAGAAAAGAGCTGACATCCTGCCTCTTAGTATCCAACAATGAATCCAATGGACCTATGGACAAATTAGAAACTAATCTTATCAAGAACACAAACTCGGGAGAAGATGGCCGCTGCGTACGGGGGTTGCTGAAGTGCTGAGCGTGGTGCTCAAAGCAGCGGCTATAATAGAGATTTCGCACAGTCTCTTAGAGCTTTCACCGTTAATCTGTAGCGGACCACTTTGCCAAGGAGTAGGAAGAACAAAGAAATCAAAAAAGAGACGCTTGGATGCTCAGAGCCGCGGGCGCTTTGCTCCCATCTGCTTCCTCTTTCGCTTCGCTCCGGGCGGAGAAGCTGAATGTGTAATCAGCAGTGGATTGTAAGTACCCGAGGCAAAGAAAGCTCAGTGCGCCCCGCCTT
>NW_025999943.1:6022929-6054868 GCF_001458135.2 Marmota marmota marmota
AGAAAGTATGAAGTTAGCAGTGGAAGGGAGAGAGAGAAGATGGAGGAGGAGGGGGAGGGTAGAGGATAGGAAAGGTAGCAGAATACAACAGTTACTAATAGGGCATTATGTAAAAATGTGGATGTGTAACTGATGTGATTCTGCAATCTGTATTTGGGGTAAAATTGGGAGTTCATAACCAACTTGAATCTAATGTATGAAATATGATATGTCAAGAGCTTTATAATGTTTTGAACAACCAATAAAAAAAATTAAAAAAAAAAAAAGAAAATACTTAAACAACATAAAAATCAAAAAAAAAAAAAAAGAACACAAACTCTGGCAAATTCTAGGATACTTTTGGTTTCTGTATGTGGGATACTGTAGTTCTCTGCTATTTAAGAAAGTAGGGGTTTGAAGAAACAACAAGTAGAATTACTGAATGACATAATCTCTTGTGGCATTTGGCAGGGTACACAGATTGTTTTTGCATGGGTTATAATAAAATAATTATGAAATCTTACTTCTATAAGGACCAACATATATTTTTTCCATTTATTTAAATTAGTCTTCCATAGTACATCCACCCCTTTAAAATTTACTTAATAATTGGATCTCAAATGCATTTATAATTACATACTGAATCTCATGAGAGTGGGTTTTTTTTAAAGTCAATGTTTGTATTAACTACTTGATATATATAATTAATTAGATAAGATCAGTTATAACACACAGAGAAAGTTGTAAAATAGTGGTTGATCCTATGACTTCATATAAGTAAATAGATTCAATGTGATTGTGGATCTTAAATAAAAGATGAACAGCATGATTATTGCAATACATCTAAGACTAGATGTTCAACTTTAATGTTGTTTCTCAAAGAAAATTATTTTAATTAAACATTAAAAGATTGATTACAGATCTGGGCAGAAGATATGGTTTCTACTTGTGGATGACAAAAAAAAGAGACTCATTTTCCTTTAGAAATGTAATGTCTGATAACTTTTGTGCTACATTATTTTTCCTTCTAATTCAGGCCTTGCCCCTGCATCTCCTCACTGGTAACCTTAGTCCAGGTGAATTGGTAGAGTCCTTAGCAGCAGAGTCATGACCTGAACAGGTAAATACAATCCTGCTATTCCATTTTCAGACAAGGAAGTGCTTGCTGGTTCTGAGCTATCACACATGGATTATCATAACATTCAGCAACAGCAACATTTGTAGATAGAACTTTCTAGGACTCAATTCTTGAATAAAAAAGGTACTTTTACAATAATGTCTTTTTTTACTCACACAGAATATTCATTTTTTTTCTTTTCCCATTATGTGCTAAGAATTCAAGAAAGAAAACTCCAGATTTAGGTTACTGAACGCAAAATGAAATGCATTCATCCCCTCATTCAGGTTAAACATCTTATTCCAAATTAGTTTTGCTCTACCAACTACATAAATTTATAAGTAGCTCCTTGAGAGTGAAAAAAAAATGAACCAGGATTTGCAAGTAAAGATAATAATGAAAAGGGATGCAGCATCCTGGACTCATTTGAGATTTAGAACAAGTCACCTTTTTACAAAGTTTAAGTCATCTGCTCTTTTTCTACCTCACAGGAATGTTGTAAGGAGAAATTGCAAACAATATGATTGCTTCAAATTAAGAAAAAAACATTGCAGTTAATTAATTGTGAAGAAGGTACAAATTCACCAGGAGACAAATGGAGGGAAGTGCACTCTAAGCCTGTTTTGTAAGGTGTCCTTAGTGTCACATGTATTTATAAATCAGATTTTAAAAATATCTAGTTAAATATTGCTAAATCAGATTTAAAGATATCTAGTGTGTAACAGGTCACAAAAATTATATGGTCTTATACAAGTATATCAGTTTATTATTTTACAGTCTTATTTAATTCTTACAACATAACAAACAGGAAGATAGATCTTGTTGTCTCTTATTTTGCAAATGAGGACAAAGTCTCAAAGGACAATCAGTTGCATGCCCAGGGTTGCTGCGCTCTGACTGAAGCCAGCTGCTTTGGTCTTCATTCATATTCAGTAAACATGTAGTGAGTTCCTCTCAATTGCCAGGTGCCCTGCTGGATGCTGAGAATACAAAGGCAATGCTTAAATGCATTCCCAGAAAGGAGAGGGAGATAAATGTATAAATGTAATTAAAATACAATAAAGTAAAACACATGACAAGGCTGTGGAAGGCTGTGTGTGGATTGTTACTGAGAATATCCATGGAGGGAATAGGAAGAGCTGCTTAGAACAGGTGCCACTTGAATTCCATCTAAATGGATGAGTAGGTGTTTAGGGGATGGAAGGCAAAGGTTGTTCCAGGCATGGGAACTGCACGTGCAAAGCCAAGGAAACACAAGAGCATTACAGGAGGTCGACCTGTGAAAAGTTCAGGGAGGACAGTCTTAGGTTTCAGAAGAAAGATAAAGAAGGCAGATCAAAAACGGTCCATTGTAGGCTATGCTCAGGAGTTTGAATTTTCATGCTGTAAGTGGCTGGGATCCACCGGAGGATTTTAATTGTGTGAGTGACAAGATCAGATTTGTTATTCAGAAAGCACACTCTGGCACAGTGCAGTGGGTGGAATAGAAAGTGGTTACCTTGGAGACGGGCAGACCCATTAGGAAGCTATGACAATAATCCAGGAGAGAAAATGAGGATAGGGTTGGAGGAAAGAGCAGATTCAAAGACATTTTAGAAGTGGAATCAATGGTCAGGAGAGATTGGTTGAGTATAAATGCTGAACAAAAGGAAGAATCAAGAATGATGGTCAGGTTTCTGGCTTGGATTTCTAGGTGGAGAATAAATCATTAATCAAGACATAGAATACCAAAGGGGTCACAGGTTTGGGGAAGAATATTATGAGTACATCTTATGAGTATTGTGGGGCATTTTTAATTTGAGGTGTCTCTGGGACTTCTAGGTGGAGCTAAAATACATGATTAATGCACTATATTTAGAATTCAGAACTGAAGTTATGACTAAAGATGTAGATTTAGGAGTAATCATCAAATAGCTGTTTTGAGGTTTTGGCAATCTCCAACACTAAAAGATCCGGGAACCATTGCTTCTACCCAATTCATTTGCACCATCCCTGAAGTAAGTACTAGCTCAAGCTTTGTTCCAAAGTACAAATTAGCATAGCAGTTCAGTAAACAATGTCTCTGAGCTTCTGGAAAGAAAGATGTTCAATCACCATAAGGCCCAGAATTAATGAAAAGTCACAGAAATAATAGCTCTATTCTTTAGTTGCTTTTGAACCTCAAATCACTCACTGGCAGCAAGGTAAGAATTTATAGAAAGTGCTGAAATGACCTCCTGGTAAATAGGGCAGCAAAAAGTTTGCTTTTAATATTTGTTCTAAGTCATATATGTGGTTGTACTTTGAAACTGCTCATTCACATACTTGACCTGAATTCCTCTTCTAATTGGAAAGTCAATTTTGATTCTGATTATAGGATATCATTTCTTGAGAAAAATCTTCTGTGAGCATTAGTTGCTTCTCACTCTGCTTTTTTTTTTTTTAACCAGATCAAATTACAGGCATCAGATGATACATGCTTATATAATGGGTAGAATTTGCCTATTTTTTAATTAGAAGACCATTCTTGGAGGAAACCTGATTTTTGCTTAGCTGTGGACAAACATTCAACAACATAAATTGTAAGTCACACAAATTAAAATCGATTTTTCTTTGAGGTTGGATACAGATGACCATAATGCTAGACCAGAGCCTTATTATTATTAATGCTTACAAAACACTAAAAGTCAATAATTTGTCCCCAAATTGTGATAAATATGGAATAATCAATACCATTACCTTTTGCTTGCCATCCCCAACCTATGTGTCCTAATTTGAGTCACAGTGGAAAGAGTGGGGATTGGTTTACATTCCATCATCAGCATGAATAATAAACTTTCCAATAGTATTTAAGAGGAAGGCAGGAGACTGAGTTTTGTCATATGTTTTATCTTCTTCAGAAGTTTTAACAATAATGTATTCTGGGGATTCAATGAACTAATAAATATAAAACTATTAAAGCACAACTATTAAAACAGAACGCACATAATAAATGTACCATAAATATTAAGTAGTATTACTTGATTATATATATCCCCATGATTTAAATCTAAGGAATCCCATATTTAGAGAGGTAAAATTTTTATACAAAGTAATATAACTAGTAGGGTATGTCTCCATGTTTGGAACCTGGTTTTCCTACCTCAAGAACCTCTGCTCTTTCCATTATTCTATACTGCCACTTAGTGACAAGTAATTTCTGTTCCCATTAAAAATAATAGTTTCTTATATCTCAGGGAAACACTACCAAAATTAGCATATCAGACTTCTAACACTGGAAGGCTGATTTCAATTAATCTTCCAATTTATCTATGCCTTAGTTTTCTCATTTAGAAAATAGAAATGTCATTTACTATTCTTGTTTGCCAAGATACTATTTAAATATTCAATGTAGTTTAATATATTGCAGTTTCTGTAATATGATTTTCAAATATTATCTCATTTGGCCTTCAAAATAAAACTAATAGGGCCTAATGGAAAGCATATTGAATTTACAGTCCCGAAACTTGGAGGCATTGCTTAAATAAATGAAATTCTTTGAGTCTCGGTTTCCTCACCTATAAAACTGGAGGATTGAATTAGATGTTCTCTCTTGCTTCTTTTAACCACCTTATAAAATGGAGTTACTGGTTTTCCCCAAGAATGCCTAGCAAATAAATGAAATATTAAAATGCAGATCTTTGATTCCTAATACAAGTTCCCTTTCCCTTTACCAAGCTATGTGCATTTATTCTTGTTAGCAAAGACACATTAATGATGCCTAATGTTAGTGACAATTCTGCTCATCAGGTGATTACTTCTGCCTCTGGGGAGATTAGTAAACTTCAAGGCAATTAGCATTTATAATTGTTAAGCTGAGATTTAAGTGAAGTTAGTGACCTAGTAAAATAAAACTTGGCACTAAGCTTTGTGAGTTGCCCTACATCAGTAAGCTTCACTTTAACTCAGCAAAGTCTACCCTCCTTGTACCTGAATTGCCCTTTTGAGAAAAGTAACTTGTGTCACCTTTCTCTTGAATTGGCTGGCACTGCAGTGATAGGAGTTATCATATGATATCCCCAAAGGCAATTTTGATCTCTGGTTTCATGGTGCTCACTTGGAGAAAATGGAATTTTATGTTAAGCTTCTGGCAGTTTCTATCAGAGCTGGAATAAACAGAAGGATCCAAAAGTCACCTGGAATATCACTGAGAACTGAAAAAAATATCACTCAATATTTAAATTGGGTTAGAAGTCACAAAATCTCTGGTTTCACAAAAGCAGAGCCTCAACTATCAGAGTGGTCAGGATCTTGGAGATTGTTAAGATTAATTATCTTATTTTACAAATGAAAAGATTTACCACCATTTGTGTGGGCAGGAGAGGACTTAGAGCTAGAATTTTTATTGATTTAGTTTAAGGAAACATAGAAGTAAATTGATATTTGATGAGCACTACCTATATAGAAGTCATCATGCATTTACTAAATGTATGTTGGTAATCTTCCATATAAATCCAAACTATTCCTGCTTTCCTTCATGTGCAAGTATCCCAGCCTTTAAAAATGTTGGAAATTGTAGAGAGGAAATGAAATGCAGCAGCCCCTCCTGTCCTTTCATGCTCTAACCACATCCCCATCAGATGCCATTATTCAGGGGCTCCTTTGATTCATTCTTCACTGTCATCCTTAATTGTGACCTTCTTAAAACACCATTTCTCTTCCCAAAACACTCCAGCAAGCAACTCATAATTGACCTGTGTTGTTCAAATAATACTTTCTCCCTGCCCTCCATCCTGACAATTCCTGTCCCAGGTGCTCTGCATCATTGGTACCAGTTGTGTTTTTGTCTTAGACAGTGGCAAGAATTCAAGGGCATTTGGAGCAATTAATAAAAAAAAAGAAAATAATAAAAATCATTTTAGAGAACACAATGGTACAATCATTCAAGTCCTGCGGTAGGACTTTTCTCTCTGCTATGCCTGTTCCCAGCTTGCAAGCATTCTCCTTCCAATAGAACTCAACAGTCCTATGTGCACTTTGCTAACACAGTGGTCCTATTTTACAGCTAAAACTGGATGGAGGATCATGGAGGGGAGGTTGATTGGTCCAGGGAGTCAATCTTCCAGAATGAAGAAGAAAGTGACTGATGTAAGCTCCTAAGAAAGACCTAGAGCTATTTGGTATAGCCAAAAAAATACAATTTCCCTGAGTGACCTATTGAACATGTCTCATCACTGTGTGGTCTCAGGGGACATGGCCAGAACATCCTCCCCAGCTCCAAGCCAAGCAGGTAGGATAGTTTCTTTCTTTCCCTCCTACCCTTCAGACTGTAAGATAATATTTTTTTGTGTGGCTTTTTTTTCAATACTGCCTTTGAGGTTCACACAAGCTGAACCCAATTGGATAAAATGGGTTAGAAAAGACACTTCAGGCCTCCCAGAGAGAAACAAAACTTAATAAAGAGTCATCTAGCATAATTCAATGGCAGAATTTATACCAGCCAAGGCAGAAAGAGAAGATATAAGGATGCTGCTTCTCAGTGAAAGCACAAACCATTTGGCAGTAAAAAAAAAAAAAAAAAAAAAAAAAAAACTTGTTAATGAATTAATGAAAGAAAGAGTTAGTCACAATGGATCCATGTGACTACATGATAACTCATTTATTTGTACATGATAGATAAGTAATCGGTTTTATGATGGAGACATTCCCAAAGGAGAATCTGAAGTACTGCAAATTGTTCAGGATGATTATCTCTAGAGAAAAATCATCCCACTGACCCACCAATAGCAGTCAAAAATGTTTTCAGCAGTGAGAAAACATTTGAAGTGTGACAAATGAGGGTTATTTTAAATGTGCTGGCCTATAGCTGGGAAGCAGAGGACACCCCACTGAAAGCTTCAGCAAGAGTTCCCATCCGTCATCCCTGACATAGCAATTCACATATACATTTGCTCAAAAAAGTACTCAGGTTTGATGAACCCACAAAAAACTAGTGGTGGAGGCCTCTCAAAAAACACAATTTTTACCTTGATAATATTTCAAATTGTAATTTTTAATTGATTAAAATCAGATATTGAAAGAGTAACCACACCCACAATGTAACAAGGGGAAATAATATAACTAGTTTTAAAGTTAAATATTTTAAAAATTACCTTGCTCTATCTAGATTACCATTTTTTAGGTAATAAAGAATTGAATAAATGTGTATGATCACATAAGCAGAAGTGAAAAGCATTTTATTGTTAAATTTTAACACTGGAGGTGAACTTCTGCTTTCTGGTTATGAGATAGTAGAAAGGTTCATATCAAACTCTCCCCCAAAAGCAATTGAAAAATCTTACTCAAAATAAAGTAGGAAATGAAATAAAACAATCAGCTATTTGAAAGTTACAAAAAGAAGCCAAATGCACCCAGGAGTAGAAGATTCCAGATTCTGAATCCCTGAGGATTCAGCCCAAAGGGAGATATTTGAGGCACACCCCACAAGTCCTTAGGGAACAGGCTGGGTTTTGGCACAGAGCACAGAAGAAAAAGTAGAAAACAGTGGCATGGGGTTGGTGCCATTCTCACAGCACTGCAAAGATAAGAATCTAAGTTTCAACTAAGGAAACTAGAAAATATTTGGAACTGAATGGCA
Source organism: Marmota marmota marmota (assembly GCF_001458135.2). Taxonomy (NCBI): domain Eukaryota; kingdom Metazoa; phylum Chordata; class Mammalia; order Rodentia; family Sciuridae; genus Marmota; species Marmota marmota. The sequence continues at coordinate 6,030,621 of NW_025999943.1, forward strand.
TTTGAGCAATGTGGAAGGAGAAGTACTCAGAGGAGAAATTTTAAAGAGGAGAAAAGGTACATACACACACTATAAGAGAGGGGAAAGCTAACCACCTAACTAAAAGTCTGAAAGGAAAGATCAAATGCAACAAAAATAAAGAGCAAGAAGATTGCAATTGTTAAAAAAAAAAACAGTACTTGATGAAACAAAAATATTCAATTGTAAAAATAAAACCAAAAGTTGCTTTTTAAAAAAGAAACACTGATGTAATGTATAAATCACCAACAATATTGATCAAGAAAAATAGTAAGAAAGGAAACATTAAGAACAAATTATTAATATTATAAATAAAAAGAAACATTATCAGACATATTAAAATTTAGTAAGATGTTATGAGCAAATTTATATTAATTGATTTTATAATTAGATGTATAAATTCCTTGAATAAATACAACTTATCAAACTAATACAAATAGATAGAAAATCCAAATAACATTATTATCTATGAAAGAAATAAATTCAAACTTAAAAATGTTTGTTCAATGAAAACTCTGAGCCCCGATGCTTCAAAAGAGAATCATTCTAAATACGTTTGGAAGGAATAATTTTAATTCTTCACAAATTGTTTCAGAGTCTAGAAAAGAAAGAATATTTTCCACCTCATGTTGGCTATCATAATCTTGATACCAATACCTGACAGACCTAGAAAAGGAAAATTACAGATCAGACTCATGCCAGCAGAAACACAAGCACCCCAAAAAAGAGTAGTGAATTGAGTCAATAATATGGAAAAAGACTAGTACGTATTCACAAAATTGAGATAAAATTAAGAATGTGAGGTTGAATTATCATTTGGAAATCAACATTATAACTCCCACGTTAATAGAATTAAGTATTTGGCCATTTCAATAAATATTAAAGAACAAAAACTATTTATGAATATGATTGAAACAAAACAACCACTTGAATCTCTCTTAGCCTAGCAGAAATGAATGAAATAAAAATTTTCAAATGTAATAAAGAATATCTTGCAAGAAAGTATATAGCATCTTTAATAATGAAATGCCAAAAAATGTCTATCTGAAATAAGAATATCTCAAGATATAAGGAGAGCCCGATCAATATTTCATGTAACATTATCTGGGAAGTCCTATCCTGTCAAGGCAGGAAGATGAAAGACAGAGAGAGAGAGAGAGAGAGAGAGAGAGAGAGAGAGAGAGAATATACAAGGATTGAAAAGGAGACATGAAGATATAATAGAAAATCCAAAAGATAAATATTGGAATCAGTAAATGAATTTAACAAAGTGAATGAGGATACAAAGTCAATATACAAAAATAAATTATACTCTTTTAAAAGGCCAATAAATGGCTAGAAAATAAAATTTTAAATCAATGCAATGTTATTTACAATAACAAAACCTAAATGTATAGGGCTTCTAGCACTAGTTGTAAGGGGGAAATTATAAAAGAAATTAAAAAGCTGTATCATTGTAGGATATGCTGTGTCTACAAATTAGAAGACTGAATAGTGTAAGAAAAATTTTCTTTCCAAATTGATCTATGTGTTCCATGTACGAGCATACCTTGTCTGAGTGTACTTTGATTTACTATACTGTGTAGACATTGTGTTTTTCATAAATTGAAAGTTTGTGACATCCCTAGATCAAGTAAGTCATTAGAGCCATTTTCTCAATAATTCAGATTTTTTCAAATGTTTGCATTGCATTTTTAGCAATAAGACATTAAAGTATTACTTTTTTTTTTTTAAGATTGCGAATTTAGGTTGGGTGTGGTGGCATATACCTGTAATCTGAGTAGCTTGGAGGCTGAAGCAGGAGGATTGCAAATTCAAAGCCCACCACAGCAACATAGCAAGACCCTAACCAACTTGTCAAGACTCTGTCTCATAAAAAATAAGAAACAGGCTGGAGATGAGACTCAGTGGTTAAGTACCCCTAGGTTCAATCCCTGAGAAAGAAAGAAAGAAAGAAAGAAAGAAAGAAAGAAAGAAAGGAAGGAAGGAAGGAAGGAAGGAAGGAAGGAAGGAAGGAAGGAAGGAAGGAAGGAAGGAAGGAAGGAAGGAAGGAAGGAAGGAAGGGGAAAGGAAAGGAAAGGAAAGGAAAGAAAGGAAGAAAGAGAAAGAAAGAAAGAAAGAGAGAGAGAGAGAAAAGAAAATTGCACACTTGTAGATTATACCACAGTGTAAATACAATCTTTACCAGGAAACAAAAACTTTTGTGTGATTTAGTCTATCCTGATATTCACTTTATTACAGTGGTCTGGACCTGAATCTGCAGTATCTCCAAGGTAGACCCACACTCCTACATCAGTGTAGAAATGTAGAGGCCAAGAACAGGATGAAAACCTTGAAGAAGAAAAACAGAACTAGAAGACCTATAATAGTGGCTAGTAAACAGATTTTTATAGCTACTATAATTTAAACACTTTATCATTGATTAAAGGATGGACAATTAATTGAACAAAATCTTTCCAGAAACAAATCCACATACATACAAATACTTCATTTGTTACAAAGATATCATCACAAATAGTAGAATGGTATTTTCTTTCTTCTCCAACCTTTATAGCTACCAGTAAGGGGTGTTGTATAAATTTAATATCCAAAAGGGGAAAAAATGAATCTTAAATCCCACCTCACTATCTTATATCAAATATAAAAAAAATCAATTCCAGATGGAACATTTCAATATGAAAAGTAAGAACAATTATTCCAGAAAATAATATATTCATGACATTAAGATAAGCAATTTTTTTAAACAGGACACAAAAAGATTATCCATAAGAAAATTATAGATGAATAGGACTTCATTAATTTACACAACTGGGCCATTGTTACTGGCCTCTTCCAGGTTTTAAAAAAAGATAGAAATTGAGGTTTTATGTAAAAGATCTAATCAAAAATTTACAATTGGTCTAATTTTCAAAAATCAGCATATGGATAAGTTAACCACAGCTAATTATCAGAAGCCTTGTGGTCTAAAAAAATTTAAGGCATTAACCATTTCAACAACATGGAATCCCTCATCAGAGATGCAAGAAGCAATTACCTGATTATAATTGAGTTAGTCCTGTTTAAAATGATGCATTAATGGGCAAAGAATTAACTCTGTTCCACGGAAAGCATGTTAAAATTGAAAAGTGGCTTAAAGGGAAAAATTAATGAAAACATCTGTGAACATCTGGCTTCACTCTTTTGTTGGATTTTTCTGAAGCAGTTTTGATAGAAACTAGCTCAATGAGACACAGCCTGAAAGCGGAATCAAGTAAACATTCAGAGACTATCAGTTGGAAAGCAAGTGAGTATGAGAAACACGCACAGAGATCATGTCTTACCCAAAGAACTACAGCCACAGGAACATATTCAGTATTTATGAGAGAAGTTAGGCTTAGGACTCTATCTCACACCAGTACCTATATTACTATGTCATGTTATAACTGTGTTGGGGGAAGGGGCACTAATTTCAATCATAGAAATAGAACAAACACAATACCAGAAGCCATGAGTTATTCAAGTCCGTAAGTATAAATAAATCAGCTCCAAATGTGAGGCTGTGCAATTAAAAAAAAAATGTTGGGGAGGAGAGAAGGAGTCATGCCATTATGAAGCAAAAGGACTGAGCTGCAAAGTAATATATCCTATAGCAGGATGGGCTACATAATTCATGGGGCCCCATGCAAAGTGAAAATACAGGACTCCTTGCACAAAAAATACGATGCTTAGAGATTGCAGAGCATTAAACAGGAGCAAGGCTCTTCTGGCTGTGAGTGACTAGCCCTGGCATCAAGCAAACTGAACACAAAATCAGGCTTTTCTTCCACACTTGCCAACAGGAAAAAAAATCACCCTTCAACAATGTTGTGTGGGCTCACAGAAGACTACAGTGTGAAGGCGTGGGGTGTGATATGCTTTTCATATGAGGTTAAATAGGAGATACTATCCTCACACCGAGTCTAACTGTGCTTTTACTTCTGAAAACGATAGCTTGCTGATTCAAGGCTGTGATTTTCAGAATACATTCCCATTTCTGTTTCTGGTCTTATGTTCCTTAGACTGCCCAGAAAGAAAGCATTGTGTGTGATGATTTTTTTTTTCATGCCCCAATAAGCTTTCAAAGTGGGCCAATCAGAAATGATGCATGTACACACACAAAAATGTAGCCTACTTTAATTTCATCAATTAATATACAGAGAGAGACTACTTAGCATATTTAATACAAAGAACAAAAGAATGCCATTACATGAAAAATGTAAGAACTAGTTTCAACTGTGTGCTATTCCATCCTGCTTTATCTAACCACTTTATCTGCATGGATTTCTTCCAGGAGATAAATCTTTCCAATCTCAATTTTTGCAGCCCATGTCCTGTCAGGTTGTGTATCAGAATTGCAGGTGAATTTTCCCCTCTTGATTCTGCTAAACTATAAAAAGGTTTGCGAAACTAGAAAGCTTAATATATTCATTTCTAGGCACAGAAAAAATAGTCAAATTATTTTTTCCCCTGCTAAACACAAAATACCCATCTCCTGTTATGTTCCTCTAAAAATGATGAAGCATAGATCTTTATTTTATGGGAAGAAAATAAAATATAGAATTAAATGCCCCCATTTCAGGGTGTAGTTTGCTGCTTCTTACTATTTAAGGAACATATTTCCAAAATCAATATCTACTCCTATTTAGGTTTCTTGGAAGAGAAGAACGAAATTGAATATGAGAAAATGTGACTGGTAATGAACAGTTAGAAAGGGATATTTATACTTTATCTTTGGCAGTCCATCCTGTGAAATAATAATGAAGCCAGGGGATTGATGATAACGATCCCTTGCTTTTATGTGCTAGGGAACCACCATCTCAGATGGTAGAAACCGCTGAGGAGGAGCAACTGCTGCAGGCGGAAGCAAAGCATCTCGTGAATAATTTAGTAACAGGATGTTCCAGGAAGAACCTCAGCAGAGTGTTTAGGAGCAAAGAGTCAGTGCTACATAATGTAGAATTTATACTTAGTTGGGGTTGTAGGGAGAATATAAAGAGGTATCAGCCGACTCCTTACATTTTGATTTATTCTGTTTCTTGCTACCATCTTTCACTTCACAGAAAGTCTCCAACTTAAAATGTGTGGACTTAGAATTTTTTGACTTTATGATGGTGCAGAACCGATCCACATTCAGTAGAACCCAGACTTGGGATTTAGAATTTTGATCTTTTCCTAAGCTAGTGATAAGTGACACTCTTACCAGACTCTTACCAGGCCGGGCTATAGCAGCAAGCCACAGCTCTGTCAGCCACAGTCTTCCCTTGTGCTGATCTTTTTTGGTCTCTCACCTGGAATATTTAATGGCCTTGATTATCCTCATTCCGATATTTTCCCCATCTGATCTATAACTTCTAAGTTCTTTTTTCAAGATGCCTATCTCACTATGTCACTCTCATGGATTACAGGATAACATTTTGGTTTTGATGAAGCTTCAAAGGTAACCAGGAGATTTCAGGGGGCCAAGGGAGAGAAGAAAAGGCTTGGTTAATTCAATGTACATTTAATTCCCCACCCAGTCCCTGGTAAACCAAAGGCTAAAACCCCAGTCTCATCAGTACTCAAAATTAAACGTGATCATTTTGCCCTAGCCTCAGAGGATCTTGGCCACATACTCAAAATTCTAGACATTGCTCAGTGTTTCTCAGTCAGATCTAGCTCGCCTCCATTTATGTTCTATTCCAAGAGAACACACTTCTTAAGAAAAGAGGTTTTGAGATGAGCCAAAGGCACAGGTTCAGTTTTAACTGATGAATCCTACCTAAAACAGTGGTCCTCTGGGGAAAGAGTTAAGGAAGCCTGCTTGGACTGGTCCAGGTTCTAGGTGTAAAGCTAAGGAAAGGGCTTCTCAATAGAAGCCCAAAAGTTCACATGCAGCCAGGCCTGGATCAGCAGCTCCTTCACTGACATGTGGAACTGTTATGGTTTGGATTAAGTGTTCAGCAAAAGCTCTTGTTAGAGACGATGCAAGAAAGTTTAGAGATGAAATGATGGAGTTATAAAAGGTTTAACCTAATCAGTGTGTTAATCCCCTGAGAGGGATTAACTTGGTGGTAGCTGTAGGCAGGTAAACTCTGGCTGGAAGATGCAGGTCTCTGGGTTATGCCTTTGGGGTTTATATTTAGTCCTTGCTGAGTAGAGCGCTCTCTCTGTTTCCTGGTGTCGTGTTGCCAGCTGCTTTCCTCCGCCATTCCCTTCTGCCATGAGGTTCTGCCTCACCTCAAGCCCTAGGGAATGGAGGTGCCCATCTATAGACTGAGACCTCAAAAACATGGTCCCCAAAGTAAACTTTCTATACTTAAAATTGATTTTGTTGGGTCTTTTGGTCACAGCAGAAAAGCTAATTAAAACAGGAGCCAAAGACCTCACTAACCAATTGTGTGTATAACTGAAATGTTCCTTCTCCATATACCACTGGGACCTAACATAGATTCCTCTTTCTGAATTTGGGGTTAAGAATCTAGATAAACATCTTTCTATCAAAGTCCATTACAGAGACTTTGCCATATCAGTCCACAGCGGAGATCTGAATCATGTTTCCTAAGACTATAAAAAATAAAAAAAAATAAAAAATTCACTGAGCAACAAAAGAATACAACACAAAATGAGAAATCACATAACTCATAAATGAATTTCATGTTTGTTTGTTTTTTGCAAAATCACATATTTAACATAGTACTCACTTTAAGATTGAGCAAAAGATATTGAATCTCTAAAAGATCTTAACAAATTACATAATATCACTTTATTTGCAGCACAGACCTAAATATTTCCTATCAATTAAAGTTTTCTTTGCCAAATCCCATAACAAAGTTGTTTAAGGTGTTTTCTGAATGAGCTGAGCAACTCCAGTCTTTACCACAACACTGTCACCTTGTAGCCTAAAGAGATTTTCATAGTCCATGGGAGATTTCACTTAAGAACTAGTCTTTTAACAATTATGTCTTTCTTAGTATTGTAACAAATTTATAGACCTCTCAAGGTGCAGTGTTACACTGAAGACTCTTCAAGCTTCAAAAATAAGGACATAAGAATTCAGAGTTCTTCCCAGAACCAGATGAATCTACCAGAGAATTTTAACCATGTGAACACATGGAACATCTTTTTCTCAGTATCACGTTAGGATTTCTGTTAAGCCAGTAGTTACTTTCTTTCAGTGGAAGAAATTTGAAAATTAAAAACCAAAAACCTTTAGTCTTTGATAGCAATGCTATAGCTGAGATGCAGACTTCGTAACCATGGTGATGCTGGTTTTGACATGAAAATACTCCGTCAGAATGTGAATTCTGATCCGATACATGAACAGAGACTGTTTCCCTGATGCTTTTTTGGTGAGACTTCACAAGGAACTTGTTTTCATCATTTCAGTCACTTAAAAATGAGCAAAAATCTGATGCAATTGAGGTTGCAGAACTCACAGGCCTGACAAATGGATAAAATGTTCCTTTGCTAGATTTTTTTTTTAAAAAAAACTTTTAAAACGTTTTTGACATCTTTCTATGTGTGCATGCACGCACTACCTACAGGAAATCCAGCTCCAACTTGTTGCTTCTAGAGCTGCTTTAATCTCCTCCTCCCTGCTTCTGGCATTAGCATGTTTTCCATGACGCAGTGAGCTATTATAAATGGAGGTGCTGACATCTGCTCTCGTTTCAGAGCTGTCTACCTGATGTCTCCCTATTTTTTAAAAGATTGTCAAACCTATGCACTGAGATCATAAGATGGACTTGGAATGATTGGTTTTTTTTTCTTTTTGTTTTTTTTTTTTTTTTTAACTTTTTGCTATTTGGGTAGCTGGAATACTTTTTAAAAATTTAATTAATTTATTTTTTACCACTACATCCCAAAACATTAAGGTTGTTGTCTTTGTTCTGTTCATGACTATGGCACTCTGGGTATAACTGTTTTCCAAACCTTTGCCATAAACGAATAAAAATTTTAGATCATAATGAGAAAATTTGACATCAATATGAAAATAAAATTTAATGAATTAAAAAAATTATGAAGGAAAGAACAAGTGTAAGCATATTCTGAGTGCCCACCACTGAGACATCAGATCAGGCTCTTACATGTCCTCTTTTCACTAAAACTTTAAATGTTTGTGTCCCAGGATTCTTCCCTAGATGAACCCAACAGCAGTCACACAGTCTGGACAGTCTTTATAATTATCATTGTCTGGGATAGTCCAGATACCTACAGCTGCCCTGATAATACCCCTGGCTTCCCCCAACAACCTACTTCCTCTGTTCTGTTATCACATGAGCAAACAATTTTGTTCAGCAGCTGGAGGCCAAGATGGAGTTTGCCTGGATCTACTGATCTGTTTGTTCTGGAATACATGTATATGGCAAAAGTTTAATCATCAGATATTAATCATACAAGTTATGCCTGAAGGAAAAAGAGGACTCCAAATGTTTCTGGAAAGTATGATAAGGAAAATTTATGGAACTGTTCATCACTGCTATCCCTGAGGACATAAGGGCCATTGAGATCAACATTATTATACAGAAAGGAGAGGTGATGTCCATTCATCAGCAGGTGCTCTGTCCTGCAAATAGCTTACTGAGATAGGAAGACTCAGGGTTCCTGATTTCTCTCCTGGGCATGATGGTGCAGCACATGGTGGTACAAATATACTCTGATGCATGCTGTAGATAACCTGCCCTGAAAGGTTTCAGGTAACGGATTACAAGTTGAAATTACTGGGTGACTTTTGGGGTAAGAAGAGGCTTATAAAGAGCTAAATTCAGTTATGGCAAAGGCATAAGCATTGTTACACTCAGAGTGGTCAAGGACATGAATAGAGCAAGGACAATGACCTCAGTGTTTCTGGTATTGGTAACATTCCTGTGTTTCACCAGCCATGTTGAAACCATTCAACAAAACCATTGAGTGGCAATGTGCTGAGTGTGCAGTAGAGGAGCCCTAAGGAAAACACCTCTACTTTGGTTCTGGGAGCCATTGCATAATGGGTCAATGGCAGAAGGGTCCTTGGTTGGGGACAGGACGACTTTGAAAAAGGGGTTAGAATTGAGGAGACACAAGTAATTACATCTGTAGATAAAAGTAATCTCACTGATGCTTATATGGCTTGAATATATTTTTTTTCTTTAGTTGAACCAATATTGTAATTTTAAGCAAGAAAAACTGATGAGAAGAAGTATTTTGCACCCTAAGACCACATAATTAAAGGTTTTAAAATGTGGTTTACTTAGAAAAATTAATAAACATGAAAATAGAGTTTTCTCTAGCATAACAACAACTTGGATTTATTCTTGGTTATATTTTGTAAATATCCAATATTATTTTCAAAGACTGTTTTCTATAAGGGTTTCCATTTTAAAAGATATATTTCTCTCAGATTTGACAATTAAGGCATTGAACAATTGAACATCTGGATCTATTTTTAAATAATTGTCTACTTTTAAATATTTGTCTTAAACATCTCAAATCCATGACTGAACTTGCCATCTTGTTCCCTAGACCACCTTCCTAGTCCTGTACTGCAGAGGATGTCATCACTATTAACTGAATGGCCTAAGCCGACACACTGGAGATCATTATTGATTCTTATTTTTCCAATTTCTCCATTCATTCATTCATGTATCCATTTCTTTTTTCACTTGACAAATATTGTACAGTACCATCTATGTGCACTGTTGATATATTGAACTAGATAATGCTTTGACGCATGAGATGTCTTACATATCTTAGAGTATTTCATAGAGTTGCTGACTCTATACAGTGGATGCAATTATCACCCACACTCATCATGACAACCAAAAATGCCTCCAAAGTTCGCCCCTGAGGGAGGTGAAACTGGCTCCACCTTCTTGAGAACCACTGGCTTAGGCCATCATCATTATTTCAACTGAATTATTGAAATAGACCTCTAACTAGTATCCTTTCTTTCTATCTTTTTCAATTTGTCATACACATTCTGGGCATTTACTTTTACTAAGTCCTTTCTAACCATGACTCCACTTCAGCCTAACATACTACTGTGAGCTGTCTGATTAGCTGGGGTTTTTTGTTTTTTGAACCCAGGAGTACTTAACCACTGAACACATCCATATATATATATATCTTGCTTAGTTCAGGCAACATCTTTTTAGGAAGTCTTCTCTGACTCACTTCATTACAGGCCATAGCTAACTCTCTGTCATCATCGACACATGTTGCTATTATGTCCCTCATCACATTGAAATCATTATGTTGTAGATCTCCCCTATTGCTCCCACTTGTTAAGGTCTCCTCCATTTAACTAGTTGTGTGATCTTGTTCAGCAACTCACAGAACTATCCTATGCTTCAGTTTCTTTACCTATAAAATGGGGATAATGACAATATCTGCCTTCTATGTTGTAGTGAAGATTAAATGAAATATATTAAGTGTAGAGAAGAATACAGGCAAGAGTGAATTCTGAACATGTATTAGCTTTCTCTACTTTAATTTCAAAAATCTAGTAAACTCCTGACATGTACTGTCACTTCAAAAATCATTGATTAAATGAATTAATACTTCACTTCAACTTCCAGGATAAATTCTTTGGTTGAAGTTCTATTATACTGAGGTTTAATTAACTTTGTGTCCTCACATTAACGGAACAAAACTAATTAACTCAGCCAAGGATCGCTATTAGATTAGACCTGCAACGGAGAAGCAGGTTGTCATTGCTTACATCCTATAGCAAATCCAGTCAAAAATCTTCCAAAGCTGCATTTGATGTCAGAACTAAAGGTTAGGATCTCTAGGAGTATTACTGTCATGGAGAAGAATCAAAAGCAGTGGCAGGTTGTCTTTCCCCTGACCTATCGTGTATACTCTTCTATATTTTCTTTTTACTTCTTTCATTCCTCCTCTGCATTTCCTGGGAGCCATTTTCCTCCCTCTTTTTAATTTCTTTGTTCTCCCTCTTTGTGAGTAGATTTTTTTTCTGGCTTCCATCAAAAATTCAGTGTCACTAAATATCAGTCACAACAAATTTTAAAAACCTGAAGAGTACTGTCAAACAATTTGTGTCCCAAACTCAAAGGAAATAGTGAGAATGTTACAATAGATGAAAACATCAAACTACACACCAAAATATTTGGAAGACAAATAGGTTTGGAGACACTAAGTGGCCTAGCCTGATTAGAAGAAATGTTTTCTATTTATCTATTTATTTTATAGCAAAGAATTTCTACATTTCCCATTGAAGACCAATTGTACAAACATTTTTATAGTCAGTATTATTTTCCAACACCTATTAAACTTGCCAGGAAATAGCATAGACAAGTTTTACGGAATGTCAACATTTAAACACAAATCAAGACTTCTAAATCTTACATAGATCCAGTCCTTCCCATGATATTTTATTGAACTGCTTGAACTGCCAAATAGAAGATTAAAAGATTACATTGTCCTGTGTCAAAAGAACTTCTTATGAAAACAGAATTGCATACCAGGAAGATGGATTATGATTTTCTTGAGAATAATAATTCTGAAGTTTCAAACTTTAGTGTAATTGAAGTCTTAAACTTGACCTGATATTAAAATAGTTTAGGGCACTAAAATATGTATTTAATTATTGATTAAGCATTCTTTTAAAAATTTCCATAACACAATGATTCATATTTTAATTAAATGTAGGCAAGCACAGGGTAGAAAATAGTGATACCTTTCCTCACTCATAAAATGTCACAGTCAATTCTCCTATAACAAAAGACAGGTTAGCAAGAGAAAAGCATAACAAATTTATTTAGCCCAAGTTGTATATGACATTAGAGCCTTGAGAAATGAAGACCGAACGAGATGGGAAAAACTGTCTATTTTTATGCTGATGTTTGATTAAAAATGGACAGCTGTGTATAAATATGATTGGACAGAAAGCATAATCCACAAGTAATAGACTGAGGATGGAAACCATCAAGGCCTACCTGTTCAGATTTTTCTTGATCCCTCTGTGTATCATTTCTTCCTTTCAGGTATGAGGCAGAACTCCTCTGGAACCAGGGTCTTGCAACCTACTGCTAGACAAGGTGGATCAGATTTCTTGATGGCCAGCTTCCACTCTGAAAGGTGGGGAAAGGTTAGAGTAATATTTCTAAGTTTTGTGGCTTGCTTTGGAGGAAAGGTAACTGGTTTCTATGACCTACCTTATGGGAAGAGGAATTCTGGGTTCTATACCCTGTTTTCAGGGAGGTGCAGAAGATCGGAGAGAGACTTTGCTTCTGATGGCTTATGAGTCTTCTAATCATGATAAATTCAAAGTATTTCACTTAGCATGCTAAAGTGCGATAGTTCAGGGTATCATTTTTCTGACTCACAATATGACCTTGAAGATAAATAAAATTTACTTTAGCCCTCGTAATTAGGGATGAACTTGCTTTGAGAGAAATGCAGAGCACATTGGTCATACTGATTTCACAAATGATTATTATTCTTTTGACATGTAATGAAGTATTGAACCAAATCTCTTATGGTTGTTATGTTAATCAGATTTTTTTCACTGTTATGGTTTAGAATATAAGGTGTCCCCCAAAATCTCACATGTGAAACAATGAAAGAATAAAATAAATTTTAGAAGTGAAATGATAGTTAAGAGAGCCTTAACCTAATCCGTGGATTAATCCACTAATGGATTAACTGGGTGGTAAATATAGGCAGGTAAGGTATGGCTGGAGGAGATGGGATAAACTTTTGCTCCTCTAAAATTTTTCTTAACAGGTCATTTGGTCACAGTGGTGAAATAACTGACTGAAACAGTTGCTGTGACCAAAAGACCTGACAAGAACAACTTAGAGGAGGAAAAGTTTATTTTGGCTTATAGCTGCAGAAGTTCAGTTCATGATTGGCCTGTTAGCTTTGGGCTGAAGGTGAGGTGATCATCATGAATGAAGGACACGGAAGAGGGAAGCTACTCAGTTTATGGTGGCTAGAAAGCAGAGAGGGAGGGAGAGTGAGAGAGGAAGGGAGGGAGGGAGTGGAAGGCAGGCCAGAGAGACAAGGTAGGTATAGGGCATAGCCTTGGTAAACCTACTTACTCCAACCACACCATCAAGTTACTCCTACAGTTACCATCCAATTACTCCATTCAAATTAGAATGGATTTATTAGGTTACAGCTCACATAATCTAATCATTTCACCTCCTAAATTAACACAGGAGCTATTGGGGGACACTTCATATTCAAACTACAGCAAACACTATGTTGAACCTTTTATAATTTAAAAGTAATTTCACTAGTAGTTTTATAATAAAAAAATTTATCTATTTCCCCTGTTGCCATAAACTCACAAAATTGAGTTAGTAAAAGAAAATTATGTATAAAATACCTGTGTATACATATGCTATAATTTGAATATATGTGTCCCCCAAAAGTCATACATTAAGCCAGGTGCTGTGGTACACGCCTATAATCCCAGTGGCTTGGGAGGCAGAGGCAGGAGGATAGTGAGTTCACAGCCAGCCTCAGCAAAAGTGAGGTGCTAAGCAACTCAGTGAGACCCTGTCTCTAAATACATACAAAATAGGACTGGGGATATGGCTCAGTGATCAAGTGTCCATCAGTCTAATCCCCAGTACTCTAAAAAATAAAATAAAATAAAAGTCATATATTAGAAGTTAAACCCCAATGTGATTGTGTTAAGAGGTATGGGTTTTAGGAGATGATTTTTGCCTTCCTGAAAGAGATTTAGTAATCTTGTAAAGGAGTTCTCTTACCTTCCACTATGTGAAGACCCAACATTTACCTCTTCTTCCATGTGAAGACATAGCCACATGCTTCATTTTGGAAGCATTTCTCACTAGACACAAAATCTGGGGGCACCTTGTTTTTGGATTTCCCAATCTCCAGAAATGTGAAAAATAAGTTTCTGTTCTTTATAATTTACCTAGTCTCAGTTATTTTGTCATGGCAGCACAAATGGACTAAGGAAATAGACACACACACACACACACACACACACACACATACACACACACATTTTCATGAATTAGAAAACAGCTTTTGTTTGGGGGTTGATTTATAAGACATTCGTGACCTACATCAGTAGTGTTTTTGTTATTATGTCCCTTTTGAAGCTCTATGAAAGGGTTAATTTGATTATTATATTTGTATACATATAATATTGCTACTGCTTGAGATTGGCGACCATGACATGACGACAGTAACTATTGTTACTTATGTTAATTTAGATACATGTAAGTGAAGATCTGTTTATTCTTTCAACAAATATTTACCCAGCACTGCAATGTACCCAGTAATATAGTAGACATTGAGCATAAAAATAAGACAAACTTTTTTCTTGCCCTCACATAACTGGTAGTATCTCAGGAAAGGCAGATAAGGATACAAATAGAATATAATATGGACTCTATATTCTTGTGGGATAGCAGGGCAGGTTTCTCAAATAAAAGAATTTTTGAGCTGAAGTCTGACAGATAAATGAGACTGAAGTAGTAAAATATGAGGGGAGAGGAGAAAGGAGCCAAGCCAGGGGAAGAGTATATATGAAGATCAAGAGACAGCATGGAGCCGTGGAAGAACATAAAGAGTTTGGTATGGCAACCATAGAGGGTGGTATAGGGAGGGCTATAGCTGAGGCAGATTTAAGTAGAAGATGAATCATGAGGGACATTGTGCACCATGTTATTTATTGAGATCTTGGGACTACTAGGATATTTTAGAAATGTTTAGAAGTGGGAATAGCACAAATTAGGGAACTGACACTTATATAAGATAATTTGGGCTACAGTATGAAAAATAGACTTGCAGGGACTAAGAATGGAGGCAGAAATCCAAGTTATGAGGTATTTGCAGTGGTCTAGAGCGACTGTGATGGAATGGAGTGGGGAGGTGGTGGCAATGCTGGAGATATGGGAAGGATTGATAAATACTGTATTGATCTGGCAAGAGAGGTCGTAGATGGCCCTAGGTTTCTGTCCTGTACACGGTGCTGCTATTCACTATAGCCACACTGGAGGAGGCACAGTATCTGGAACACAATGAGTTCAATTTTTGAAATGTTGAGTTCAAGGCTTTTAGATGCCTCTGAGCAAATCTATCCAGTAAGAAATTGGCTACATGGCCAATTTCTAGTTGTCTCAAAGTAGGCCAGACTTAGAAATATAGATTTGGGAGATATTTCAAAAAGCTTGAACAAAATCCACATTTTCTCTTTTATCATAGGCACATGAATAGACTACACGTCCCTGTATCATTTCCAGTTGGATGCTGCTATGCAATTGAAATCTGATCAGTGAAATGTAAGAAAAGTACCCCACTTACGGGCCAGACATAAAAGTCTCCCATGAGCACCGTGCCATAGTTTTCTTCTCCTCTCTTTCTATTTAACACATATTGAAGACAGTAAGACCTCTGTCAGTCTGCGTTACCCCAAAATGAAGGAGGGGCCATTCTATTGACCTTTTCACCTACTCAATGCTGCTACAGAGGCAATATCTAAACTGTATTATAAATAAAGATTTACATATTTAGGGGCTGAATTTGTTTCAACAGTAGGTTGCTGTGTTAGCTTTGTGTCACTGTGACAAGTACCTGGCAAAAACAGCTTAGAGGAGGAAAGTTTTTTTTTTTTTTTTTTTGACTTACAGGTTGAGAGGTCTCAGTTCATTGTTGGCTGACTCCTTTATTCTGGGCCTGAGGTGGGGCAGAACATTATAGCAGGAGGCACGGTGAGGGAAAGCTGCCTAGTTCATGGCAGCCAAGAAGCAGGGGTGGGGCAGGGGCAAGGAACCTGGGATAGATATATATGGTCTGGAAAAAAGACACCCCAGTGACCTACTTCCTCCAGCCACACCCCACTTGCCTATAACCACCACCCAATAACCCATTCAATTATTAACTCATCAAATGGATTAATCCACTGATGAAGTTACAGCTTTCATGATCTAATCATTGCCTAAAATTCCTACCTCTTAGCTGGGCTACTTTAGGGACCATGTTTTCAGCATGTGAGCTTGGGAGACATTTTAGATCAAAACCATAATAGTTATCATACCTAATTCAGAAAGCTTTCAAAAGAAGATGGATAAAGGGTAAAGAGCTAAATGAAGCCTCAGATGATACCAGAGAAGATGGGTATGTGCCGCAGTCCGGCTGCAGCAGAATAATCAGGGGGGTGACGAAGAACTTGTGTACGTTGATACAGCAGGAGTGGGAGCCATTTATTGCAGGACAGGAGCAGTATTTATACATTCCACACAGCTTATCTAATTAGCATAAACTAGATACATCAGTCAACCAATCAGGAATCTCTACACTTAATGGCTCGCTTTTGTTACTTCTCAAACCACTCCCTCTGGCATTTTGCCAGGCACCATCCAGACTTGTTTACGAACTTTAACATTCCCCTGGCAAAATGCCAGGTGTTATTTTGACTTGTTTACAGACTCTAACAGGTATGGACTCCCATGACTGCTTTAACAAGTTATTAAAACCTTAGTGGCTTGAAACAATACAAATGTGTTGTTTTTTAGTTCTGGAGGTTGGAAGTATTAAGTAGGTCTCACAGTATCAAGGCCAGCAAAGCTCTGTCCCTTCTGGAGATTGAAGGGGCACATCTCTGGCTCTGAATTTTCCAGCTTCTGAAGGTTTCCTGTATCACTCTGACTTTTGCTTCTATCATCTCATCTCCTTCATTGACTCTCCTGCCTTCCTTTCTCTTATTACTACATTGGGCTCTCCTAGAGAATCAGGACAGTCTTCTCATCTTGAGGTCCTTAGCTGAATCACAGCTGCACCGTCCCTTTTGCCATATAAGGTCACACATTCATAGGTTCTGGCAATTAGATGTTCACGTCTTCAAGAAGGAAATTGTTTTTCTGCCTCCTACGAGGGTGAGAAATGACATAGAAAAGAATCTAAGAAAAGTAACAATTTAAAGGCTATGAAGAAGAGACAGCAAGATAGCCATGAATGAACACATAAAGAGATGGGGCAAATCAGGGACTGTGACAACATGATAAATCTGGAAAGAAAAAATTCTTAGAAAGAAGGAATGGATGAGTTATGTTTCTATCAGTAAGACATCAAGTAAGATAAGGACTGACACACATTCTTCCAACTTATCAGAAAATTATTAGTGGCCTTTTGAAGATCTTCTTGAGTAGAACAGGAAGAAGATGGCTAGTTTGAATCATGGTTGGGAGGGGCCCTGCCAGTAAAGACAAGTCTTTCAAGAAGATGGGCTCTAAATGGGAAAGAGAAAATAGAGGAAGAAACAGTCATGGGGTGGGGGTCTGAGGTAAGAGAGTCCATTGGAAATATGTCATTGTAATGTGTCATTGTAAAAAGAGACATTAAATACAAAGAGTGAGATAGAATAATCTAAAAAAGAATAAAAGGAAAAGAGTCTTTTCATTTTGACAGAAGAGAGAAAATAATAGAGTTATGTATAAGTGAATTGAGGGAGTTACTGTTTATCTGGTTGTTTTCTCTGGGAAACAGAAGACAAGATCCAGGGTTGATAGTGAAGGGGACCGTATATCAGGAGGTTCTTGGACTTCTGAGAGGGATGAGGATGGCTGAAATACCACATAAAAAGGGAGCAGATTGAACAAAAAAAAATTCATAATACTGTCTAGGACCTCTAAAGTACCCCACTATATATAAATATATAGTGGACCAATTTTGACTACTATGTAATTTTTCTCTTGAAATATGAATGAGCTATGTACAAAAGCAGAGAATGTAGCAGTTGATTTGTTAAGGTTTGTAAGATTTGCTCAAACCACGAGTAGTGGACAGACAATAAAATAAGGTTTCAGAAAACTGGTAACAAAAAGATGAAATGATGGCATGGATAGAGAGATAAATGAAGACTGGGGATATCCTAGGGAGAGGCACACAGAACTCTATAGAAATCAAGATACTAAAGCCAAAGAACTGGTATGTTTGGAACAACAAAGGAGGAGGGGTCAGAAGCACACAGGTAAGAATGCCTCCCCCTACTTTATTTGAGATGTGGCTCCATCTGGATATCACAAGGACCAGGTGTGACCATGGAGTGGGTGCCTGGGTGGGGGAAAGCCCTTGAAGGTGAGGCGGTCAAGGAACCATGAGGCAGGTTGTCAGATGAAGTCACCCAGGATGTTAGGCCTGAGGGTGGAGAGGATGGTGTGGTCAGGCAGGTGCCAAAGTCCTCTGAAAGGTTTACTGACCCTGTCATCTATAAATAGGCAAGAAGCAAAAACTGAAAAACTGCCCACAAATGAAGAACAACACATTTAGGCAATTACCTAAATGTTTCAATTAAAAATCCTTCTTATGGCTTTTTATGAGACTTTGCCTGTGTTCACCTAAATGAATGCATTTGAGAATTTACAATGTCTCAAATCACTTTTCTTCTCTGAACACTAAGCAACTAACTAGCTGGCCACCTCTTATTTCACTGGTCCTCAGGCCTGTGGATAAATGAACCTGGGACCTATTGCCAATGAAAGTGCCTGAGAGAATGCTGTCAAATTCCTTCTCTGTTGTTGGATTGTTCAAACCAAAAGAAAGGGCTGAGGCAGAGAGAAACTGGGATGGAGAATGTTCAGTGGCATGAAGGCATCCCTGCCCCAACCTCTGCCTTTTGCCCTCCGAGTGACAAAGGCATTGCTTGCTCACATGGGCTCCCCAGCCCCATGATTCAACCCTGCCATAAAAGAGTATTTTTAAAAATGGTTGTAATACTTTGTACTGTTTAATGTACTCTGTAAAGCAAGATAAAACTAGGACCTTCCTTGCCCTCCAGTAGCTAACAATTGTGTGCCTATTTTTAATTGTCTAAAAATCATAGATAAACCATTTAGTTTAAATTTCTACTTGATACAAGCAAAGTGAAAGTAAATCAGTAAGTGCTTTTAAGTAACAATAAGTAGACAGATTCTTAAGAAAGGGCCCATCAAAAATATTGTCATTGGTCTTCCTCCAATACAGGGATGTATAGCATCTTCTTAAAGACCACCTGTCATGTACCCAATGCTGAAGAAAACACAAAGAGAAGGTACACACACTGTGTGTTTTCTGAGGACACTTATAGGCTTATTTGGAACATATATTACACACATGGAACTTTCATAATTTGGAATGATGGTAGTCCAAGAAGGGAATTTGGGAGAAAGCACATACCTGGAGAGCCCCCTGTTCACCTTCTTTCCATCAACCTTAGCAAATTTCTAAGTGTCACAAGATTTTATCAATCTCAAAATCCTTGGTAATAGTTCATGATGTATATTACAGGAGGAAGAGACTCTTTTGCTCAAAGATGGGTGAAATATGGAATATAGGCTCCTGTTCTTATTGTAGTTCACAGCATACAGGTGGAGCAGACATGCACAGGTAAACTGCACTGTGTTATATGCAGAGACACGTGGGCCAGAAAAGAGGAGTCACTCACAGGGTAAGTATGGAAAATTCTCTCAGATGAGCTGACACTGGACCAGGTCTGAAAAACATTTAGAAATTTGCTAAGGTGGGTGGAAGGAAGGTGAGCAATGGGCCCTCCAGGTATGAGCCTTCCTCAAAATTGCCTTCTTAGACTACCTCATTCTAAGCCAGTCTTTTGCTCAATAGTCCACAACTTATTAAATATTGGTAGGACTAGAAGGATAAAGCTCCACAGATTGTAAGATTCAGAAATTTAGTGGTGAACACTGAAATTCAGAATTTAAAAAGTGATTATCAGAGCTCCTACATTTCATAAGAGGGAAACCTGCAACAAATCAATAAGTATCTGTGCAATAAATGATTGAACAGACAAACAGAGCTGGAAAACTCTATAGAGGAAAAAAATAAAAAGAGGATAAAGGCAAAAAATTAGCACCAAACCATATATTTATTGGTTATGACAATACTGATTTTTATTGCTCTTAATATTCTACTTGAATCCATTCGATGCAATAGTAATCAAATGGATATAAAACCTGGTTAAAGTGGGCTTTATTGTTCTATCTCTTTGCATAAATATTCTGTACTTGCTTATGATATTTTTGAAACTGCAACTTAGTCATTCACTTTGGGTGGGGACTGTAGGCCCACAGTGAGCAATTGTTTATTGGGAGGGACAGGCAAGACAGAGTCATGCTCCACAGTGAAATCTGTGCTGTCTCATAGGCTGCCAATCAGGATTTGACTTTTTTTCGTTTGTAGGACAAAGAGAGAACTGTATGTATCAGAATTTAACAAAATCATCCCTAATGATCCAATGTTTTGAAATTAGAGAATCCTAACCTAGCCTACTGCCAGTCAGCAAGAGCCAGAATTGATGGGGCTCCACATGTAGATAAAAGTGAATAGTTTTAAAGGATCTAGAGTGACATCCAGTTCTCTGTCCAGAACATAAGGAGTTTTGAAGATGCTACTCCCAACTGCAAGCTGAACAAACTGAAAAAATCTCAATTCTTCTTAGATTTACAGGGGAGTGAGGTCACAGGGCAAATTATTGCCTGGAGAATTGGAGAGACAACAGACAAATACATAAAATCACAACTAACCAGAGGAGAAACCCATGAGCAGAAACATCCATGGAAACAGTACCTGGGTAGGAAAACTGAACCGAATCGATAAATTACCGGAGGCTCAAGTGGACAAGTCTGAGAGTTAAAAGCTCCAGGGGCCTTGTCATGGGGACGCCCACATTTTCAAGAGAGTGTCACCTTCAGGGCTCTACCAGGTCCTGACAGTCAGTATCAGTGAAAATTCCCTTGTGTTTCCAGCTGGGGAGAGTGGGGGAAGCAACCATGTTGAGATATTCCAGAACATACTGTTTTAGCAAGGTCTGTCCTAAAGAAAAATTATTATGCTAAGAGACTAACCTGCTGGGGTTCTCTCAGAGCCTAACCTGAGGGAAGGGAAATATACAACTCCAGAAGGCTTTAGCCTTCCATGTGAAAAAGACACCCAGTCCCTCTAGCCACCCATATTGCCACAGTGTTAGAGGAGACTGTGAAACTGCTGGTCAAGTTCACACAGCAGGAAGAAGCACACTCTGACCAAAGTCCATGACCTAACATAGGGCTGCAGGATGTTTCTACTCCTTGCAAGCCTTAGCACTACATTATTAAAGCCCTATTAACAGTAGTTTCTTTTACCCTGTACACCCTGCCAATCTTCCCATGAAATTTTTACAAGATATATTAAAAAGGGGGAAAAAAAGTCTGAACATCAGAACCAACATCAGAATCAGAGACCAATATAGCAGGAATGTTGGAATTATCTGACTAGGACTTTTGAAAAACTATGTATTCATATGCTAAAAGGTTTGGGAAAAAAACTATGTATTCATACACTAAATGGAAGAAGCAAATTACAGATAAGAGCAGATGGACAGTGTAAGTAGATGGAAATTCTAAGAAAAAATAAAATAAATAAATTACTAAAGATTGAAAGCTATAACAAATGAAGAATGCAGAAGAAAGAATCTATGAGCTTGAGGATATGACAATAGAAGCTTCAAAGCTGAAAAAGCAAAGAGAAAATCAGACTAGGCAGACACACACACAAACTCTAAGAACTACCACACAATAAGAATGCCAGAAAGAAAAGAAGAGCAAAAACGGAAGAAACATTTGTCTTCATGTTGACTAAGCATTTCTCCCAATTATCAGACCCCAAACTACAGATCCAGAAAGCTCAGAGAACACTAAGCAGGATACATATCCCAGAATGAGCTTTAGGTATATCATTTTCAAACTTGACAAAAATCAAAGATAAAGAAAAAAGTCAAGGCAGCCAGGGTCAGGGTGGGGCTGGGGTGAGGGATTGCCTTTCACATATAGGAGAAAAAACAGGAATTACATCTGACTTCGCCTTAGGAATCACACAAGTAAGAGGAGAAATCAATCAAATATTTAAATTATGGAGAGGGAAAAACCCCATCCTCTTAGACTCCTGTGAAATTATCTTTAAAAAGTGAATGAAAAAATAAA
Organism: Marmota marmota marmota; assembly: GCF_001458135.2. Classification (NCBI taxonomy): domain Eukaryota; kingdom Metazoa; phylum Chordata; class Mammalia; order Rodentia; family Sciuridae; genus Marmota; species Marmota marmota. The sequence continues at coordinate 6,052,571 of NW_025999943.1, forward strand.
GACTTTCTAGATAAACAAAAATTAAAGGAATTTGTTGTCAGTAGGACTGATTTGAAAGAAACTAAATTTTTAGAAGAAAAACCATTTAGGTCAGAAATTTGATATTTATAAAAAAGAAATGTACAGAATAAATAAATGAAAGAAAAAATTCATTCTTTTTCAACAGATAACAGTTTGATCAAAATAATAATAACAACAATATATTAATTAAATATGCAGATGAATATACATGTCTATGTATACTTATAAAAGAGAAGTGAATGAAAGAAATGATACAAGGGACAAGAAGGAGAAATTACAAATATTTGTTATCTTAAGTACTTCCACTATTTATGAGTGGTCCAGCATTACTTGAAAGAGAATTTGGATTATGTATGTATATTGCAAACTCTAGGACATAGAATAATAAAATCATATAAAATGTTCAGTCCAAATAAAAATAAGGCAGAAAAGGGTAACAGACAAATGGGAACAATGAATAAGGGCAACAAACAAAAATAGATGATAAATAAGGTGAATATGAATCCAACTATCTTAATAATCACTTCAAGGATGACATCCTGTCATTTGCAACTACATGGTGTGAAATAAACTAGGCACAGAAGGACAAATACCACATCATCTCATTTAAATCTAAAAAGTGAATCCCATAAAGTTGAGAGATGATGATGAACCGGTTACCAGAGGCTGGGGAGAATAGGAGGCAGGAAGAGATGGAGGAAGGTCAATCAATAGGTATTATACTATAGTTACATAGGAAAAATAAGTCCTGCTGTTCTATTACATCAGGGTGACTATAAATAATAATGATAATATACTAGATATCCCCCCAAAAAAAAGAGCTAGAAGAAAGAATTTTGAAAGTTTATACCACAAAAGAATGATATATGCTTAAGCAGTTAGATATGTTTACTCTGATGTGAATATATATATATGTATATAAATATAAAATCACATAGTACTCAAAAAATGTTTAATTTTTGTGCATCAAGAAATAAATTTATGGGGCTGGGGATGTGGCTCAAGTGGTAGCGCACTTGCCTGGCATGTGTGCGGCCCGGGTTCGATCCTCAGCACCACATACAAACAAAGATGTTGTCTCTGCCGAAAACTAAAATGTAAATAAAATATTTAAAAAAAAAAAAAAGAAAAGAAATAAATTTAATCAAGATCTTTAAAAGAAAAACAAATTTAAATCTCTTCGAATATCAGTGATCTAAATAGCCCATTTAAAAGACACAAATTGGGGACTCCAAGATGGCCACGAATAGAGTGCATCGCACCCCGTGTACCGCGTCACTGCGTGGGTGAATAATGAGTTAGAGCGACAAAGGGCTATCTTGTTAGGAATTTACAGCAAAATAGGGGTGCACCGAAACCTAGAGGAAGGATTTCCAGCACCGAGGACCGGTTATTGAATCTCTAACATGAGCCAACTGTGCGACTGGAGTTCCATGCTGACTGATCCGTAGCCCGTCGTGCGGCCCGCCCCGCGGTTACAGACGGCGGGGCACCGCTGAGAAGCGACCAGCAAGCGGAGAGAAACAGTGCTACGGATTCTGTGGAATCCTGCAGGCTGTGCCCTCACTGAGCTTCGGGCTGAGTTCGGGATTTGAGACGGGGAAGGAAGTGGTCCAGTTCTATCTCCCACAACGGAAAGTCCACCAAGGAAGCCAGCGGCCACCATCTTGGAGAGCTGACGTCATCACCGCGACTCTCCGACAGATTGCAACAATAAAACAGGTGTATGTGACTCAGCCCATCTCCCATACAGCGGGGAATTCACATAAAATCTCTCTCAGGCTTCCCGGGGGAGGGATTATCAGAACAAGCCTGCATAGAGACGCGGGGAAAGGTAGAGACACCTGACCTTCAACTCCCCCTCCCATCAGTGGCGAAAACGAAAACTGTCTAGCCAGCACTGGGGGAGGGGCAAGCGGAAAAAATCAAAACAATAGGGTGCCGGGGTTCCCAATAGCCACCCTCCACACCCAGCAAACTGCAGGCCCAGAGGACAGTTTGAACTGCTGAGAGGCATCACACAGGGAAAGGCTGGGCTAGCAGGAGAAGCCAGGGGATGAGAGGCCAGGCCCTCGCGACTGGGCGGCTAGAGATCGCTCGCCCGCTGGCAACCGACCACCCGCCCGCTGCCTACGTGACTGGGCGGCTGGAGTCCGCCCACCCACAGGCGACCGACCGCCTGCCCACTGCCCGCGCGACTGGGTGTCTGGAGACTGCCCGCCGGCTGGCGACCACAGGGCTAGACCCCGAGGTGTGGCCCAGCAGGTACGGCACAGA